>NC_090172.1:32324612-32557112 GCF_024679245.1 Pseudorasbora parva
AATAAACTAAATAATAAACTAAGCAACACAACCGAACTGTCAAAACACTTGCGCGTTATCTCGTCTTTCCAGTCGCTTCTCCACTAAATGCATGTAGTCACATAATGCGGATATCGTTAACATCAATTTAAAAACAAAGTATAACAACACGGTTTGATGTTATATGAGCTAATTAATCACTGCTGCTAGTGCGATTTATACATGCTAGTTCAGATGGCATTTTCCAGTGAAAATTCTTAGAAGAATCTGTTATTGCGAAGTACAGTATCCACACCGTTGTGGACAGCCACACATATTCCTCAAAACATTACACTAAGGAGCCGTGCCAATGCACAACCCACGTAAAGATGATAATTCTACAAATACATTGCAGGTTTCAAACAGAGATGGCGACAAAGAGGCAAAACTTACACACTGCAGCGTTAACTAATGTCATTAAAGAATAATTGCTCCTAGTTGATGCATTAACTAACATTAACTACTGAGACTGTATAAAGGGTTACCTATATGACCTTTTTGTACTTAGGGTGTTTTCACACTTGGTCCCTTTCAAGGGTCTGAGTGCGGTTCACGTGATTTTGGCCCATATGTGAACACTCAGACCCATTTAAAACAAACCAAACCGAGGCCATCCTGGGAGGTTGTCTGGGTACGGTTCGATCTCATCTTATGGTACGGTTCGCTAAAATCACGCAATCTGAACACAAACTGCTCTGGGCTTACTTGATTTTTGTTTTCGCAAATTCCAATATAATTTAATCATCAGATGCCTCCATACAAATCGGATGTCCATCATGGCTGATTCTTCTGACAAATCTCTACAAATTATTTGTTCACAACTTACACTTGTTTTTTGGAATTTCAACCGTTTCCGAACTGAGACGCGGCTGCACGCCTTGCCAGTTTAAAATTGTGTTACGAGCGCCTTAAGCGCATGCACAGATGCCAGCTGTTACAGCGTGTGTACTAAATGCAATCTTTAGCATCTTACTGCATTTATTTTAAAGTGTCAAAAACACACAAGCTTCACAAAAACAGGTGGTTCTGTCTTAAGTGAATGTAAACATCTGCATTACTAGCCTGATATAAGAATCAGTGGAGTATGTCATAGCCTACAGTGAAGAATATGCAGTTTGTTTGTTTGTTTTTTTCATGTGATTATTCCATTTCTTACTTGAATGCTGCTTTTAGGCATATCTATACTTTACCTGGAAAATGTAAAGCAATGTATTTAAATTGCATCTTTCTTTTATTATTTAATTGTAGTGTTTATGTTTGTATACCGATGTTATCATTGGCTTCTGCAATAAAATAAACATGAATCAAGAAAAACGATTTAAAATAAATGTTATTTACAAAGGTGGATGTGTGATAGCTAGTGCAAGAATATGTTGAATATATTGCAAAAAAAGTAAAAATAATATATATATATATATATATATATATATATATATATATATATATATATATATATATATATATATATATATATATATATATATATATATATATATATTTAAACCTGACAACACTTTTCCATGATAAAAGCTTCAGCAATTGTCCCAAAAATGAAAATGTGATACCATCACATGCCTACAACAAAGACAATCAGACTGTAGTTATGCCAAGTTGGATGACAAGGTGGAAGTCATGGGGTTAGACTGCAGGTGTTGCTCTGAGGGAGATTGCAGCTCTCTCTCTCTCTCTCTCTCTCTCTCTCTCTCTCTCTCTCTCTCTCTCTCTCTCTCTCTCTCTCTCTCTCTCTCTCTCTCTGCACATAGTCCACCAGTGAACATGTTGCTAAGCTCTGTCCTCTACACAAAGAGCACATGCCACCAGCAGCTACTGAGGTTTTATCAGTGATATAAATTATGTCCATTAATGCTACACATTTTTTCTCTTGTTTGTAGATTGGCTTATTACAAGTGATTTTATGTGTGAAATAATGTGTATTTATTAATTTATTTTTAACTTGAATACATGTATATCTGTGTCTTATTTTATCTCTTCGTCCTCCAAAATGGTCTTTTTTGGGTGAGAATGAGCCAGTGCATTCAGCTCACACATTACCTGACCACACTCGGAACCCCTCTCATTTACATTTAGAGTGAATAGCACTCTGCTGCAGTCTCGACACTACTAGGACGAAGCTACTGTTTACAGTTGTATTGACAGTGAGCCAAGCAACTGTTATTTGTGTCTTCAGTGTTTTGACATCCTCATAGTCGGTGTCTTTACGGCAAATGGTTTTGAGCATTAAATGCAAATATAAAGCACATCATTTCCTGTAAATGGTGTGGAAAAATGAACAATATATTTTGAAATGTAAAGAACAGATACGGATATTTGTTTCTGGATAATTCAAAACCACATTTATTCAGTGTGGACATATTAAAATAACGGGGTATAACCCCGGCATCCTGGCCTCTGTCCATCATGGCCTCCTAATCATCCCCCTCTCCTGATTGGCTTCATAAATCTGTCTCCTCTCCACCAATCAGCTGGCATGTGGTGAGCGTTTTGGTGCAATATGGCTGCCGTCGCATCGTACAGGTGGATGCTGCACTTTGGGGGTGGTTGAGGAGATTCCCTCCTTCTAAATGTAAAGCGCTTTGAGGACCCAGAAAAAGCTACCCAGGAAAGCATTTACATATAAATGTAACTAATTATTACTATTATTATTATTATTTAAAAAAAAATATATCAAAAAACAGTAAAGTAATTTTTAATCTTACAAAGATTTATTTTATTTTTTTTCAAATACATGCTGTTTTTTATCTTTCTATTCAAAGAATCCTGGAAATATGCAAATATCATGCTTTCCACAAAAAATCTGGTCCTTCTGGAAAGGGACAGAATGCTGTGCATACGTTTTCTATGGAGAGACAAAATCTCTTGGACTCAGTATAAAATATCTTATGTGTTCCAAAGATGAACAGAGGTCTTACGGGTGTGGAACGACATTAAGGTGAGTCATTCCATTATTATTATAATTATCATGAATGTAATTTTGGGGTGAACTAACCCTTTAACTAATCGAAATACGTTTTGCGAAATCGCAGATGCCTACGAGATGTTTGGCATGCAAAATGACATGTCGGCAATTCAAAATCATTCACTGAAAATGAGACCCGCGATGACCTAAAGCCAATGAGGGAGCAAGATACAGAGCAGCAGGAACTTCAGGGAGGAGTTATAGAACAGAATATCAGAATACAATTCTATCAAACAGAAACAAAGCACAAACATTTGCTTGACCAGCCGCAACAGCAGCACATTGCAAAATTATTTATTTACCACCAAACTCTCATTGCAGAACTAACAATCCTTGCTCCCATTGTCTCCCCAACCATTCCCTCAGGGGTTCAAGAGTGGATTAAGTCCTCTTATATTTCCAGACTTAAAACTGTGAATGTTGTCAGAGAAATTCACTAAAATATAATGTCCTCTATAGGCAAAACCTCTAATCTAGGTCTCAGGAGGATATTTCTTGTGCAGATCGCTCTCGAGAGCTCGGACATAAATTAAAAAATCTGCCAAATATGTTTCACCAATATTCTAACAGTATCAACTCAGGGTGTTTTTTTCTTGTGTTTGAGGGTACTTAGCACCCTACCATCCCTGTAGAGCCGGGCCTGCTGAAAGGGTTAACTAGTGACTAATGTATCAATGATTTTATTTTCGGAATGAAAATATATAGCCTTGAATTATACAAAATAGTAAATAGCACATGAACACAGTAATGAAGTAATGCATGCTAAGTCTATTAAGTGATGGTTCTCTTATAACCAGGACATAAGAATGAATGCAAACCATGCTGTTGGTAATGAGAGGAGAAACCTTTGGCTCTTAAAGCAGGAAAGAAAAAAGAGATTCAAGTGAGCCTGTCGCAACAGAAAAGTGGACTAATTAGCCGTGTGTGAGGAGCTAACTGTTTTACCGTTGAAAATCTGAATTTTCCATGGGGTTATTCATCAAACTGGACATGAGGCTGTGGAAACTCAATGGAATTGTCACAGATTAATTTGAAGCTGGCAAATGTGTTCTTGCAAGCTTTGATAAAAAAATACCTTCTTTAGCTAACCTAGAGTTAATAAAATAGTATGTTTTTTTTTTTTTTTTCTAATTTGCGATTTCTGCTTCTGATTAGATAGGACTCGTCTTTGAATGACAACCTTTGGCCATCTATTGTGCCATTCACAAGTCCATCACTGCATATATTAAGTTTAAAGGTGTTTGTAAAAGAAAGCTGATAAAGTAGGGGAGCACAGTGCACAACCTAACAATACATCTAGTTAGTTGCAATACATCTGGTATAAAACTTTCCACACATGCCATCATGACAGAACTTAGTGTAGTTACTAGCAGTACATCTTTGGAAAATACAAATGAAGATTTATTTAACCATAGTAAAAGTAAATTCTTTAAGTTATTTTTTTTTATTTTTTTATTTTAAGTTTAATTTTGTTTTTATTTCATATGAGACACATCTATATTTTAATCTTATATCTGTTGTTGAGATCATTCTTTAATGCTGATCTCTATAGAAGACACGTGCCACATTTTAAATCAGTTGTGCAGGTGAGGTGCGTTGTAACACTCCGTTGCAATGAGCCTCTATTAGAACTACGCTTTTATATTCTATACTTTTATGAATTCTTTTGAGAAACCATGAACAAAAGTTGAATAAAGATTGATAGACAATGTTCAGAAATAATTATTTATTATTAAGGTCTGAACTATGCTGTATAGCTGTTTTAGCAGTGTGGTAATCAAACTCACTAAACTCAAGTGAGTGTGGGTGAGAGTGGTAGCCGTCTGTGTCTGGTAAGAGTGAGTTCTCAAACTTTTTTTTTTTTTTGTAAGTGTTTTATTAGTGTTTGTTTGTTTGTTTTTTGTTGGATAAACCTTGTGAGGATAGTCTGCTTTAAGCTTTTTGCTGGGAAGCATGACAACTCCAAACATAAGGGGTTTTGAACATTAACTCGGTGTCATGGAGTGAAAATAGATTCTAACGCCAACGTGGAAGATGTTTGTTTGGCCGTAGGAGACGTTGTGGGTCATGAAGCTATCGTGTCAGCTTTACGAATGAACAATGCAATTGTGCTTTTTTTTAGCACGATCGAGAAGGCCAATGAAATAGTACAGCATGGTGTTGTAATCAAAGGTTAACTCACGCCGGTATTTCCTCTGAGTACTCCAGACAAGAAAATAATACTTTCAAACGTTCCTCCTTTTGTAGAAAATGAGATTATCATGCAGGAATTGTCACAATATGGAAAGATTGTTTCCCCTATCAAAAAAATTCTGCTCAGGTGTAAATTGCCTTTGGTAAAACATCTTGTGTCTTTTAGGAGACAGGTGTTTATGATTTTAAAAATGGCGAAGATGCACTTGAGCTGGTTTTTAAATTCAAAATAGATGGGTTTGATTATGCCATTTTTGCATCAACTGATATGATGATCAAATGCTTTGGTTGTGGAAAAAAAGGCACCTCATTCGTAGCTGTCCTGATATAGTTAACAAAAACACAGTGCAGGTTGACGCAGATAAAGCGTGGAGCGCTGTCGGTGAGACTAGCGCATCCGTGGCCGCTCCACTGGTGGTCGAAACTAGCGACAAGTTGAATTGACTTTTAAAACTCCTATTAAAAGGAAAAAAAGGTCGAAATGATAAAAACAGTAAACAGGTCAAAAAATGTGGTGGTAATGACACTAGTTCGGATGATGATGATTCGGACTCTAGTTTTTCTGTTTGTTCAGAGTTCTTTGCTTGTTCTCAAAATGAAAATGTGACCCTTTTGTATAAAGCTGAAGATATTAATGCTTTTCTTCAGGAAACGAAAGGGCTAAAAGGTGTACAGATTGAGGATCATTTCCCTAACCGTGCTCAGTTTGTGAAGGACACCAGATATTTGATTGAAAGTGTACAAGAGGTTAAAGAACATGATATAGAGGATGAGGGGGGGGGGGGGTCTTCTGATTCTAGCATGACACTTTCTCAGAGAAGTGACTTTCTTCAGGACAGAATTACAAGCTGGATGATATTAAGCTGTTTCTCAGATCGACTAAAAATAAAAGGGATGTGTGCGTGAAGGAATATTTTCCTGATCTCACGTAGTTTGTCGAAAAAGCAAGAAGCCTAATGGCTGAAAGTTGTTTTACGAACAGAGAAGTGTATTGTTTAAAGAAAATAGTGAGAAATCTCAATACTGCGTCGCACAATGATGTCTGTTAATTTTAAGAGAAAGTTGTTCTTTGTTTTTTTCTTTCTTTTGTGTTAATGATGAGTGAAGTGCATTTATCTACTTTAAAATGTCAATGGTGCAAGAGATTCTAGAAAAAAGAACTACAATATGTGAAGTAATTAAACAGAAACATATTGATGTTGCTTTTTTACAAGAAACTCACAGCGATGTGAAAAATGCTGTTGAATGGGAAAGAGAGTTTGTGTCAGGGTTTGTAGTGTGGAAAAGGAGCGAGGACTCAATTGCAGGAAGAATGGGCTCTTTATTATAAAAATCAAACAAAACAAGACAAACAAAAACAACCCCGAGGGGGAAAAACAAGACTTGACTTTTCTTTGGCTTGACTCGACTTCAGGAGCAGGAAAACAGGAGGAATGTTTGACGAGGAAGGTTTGACGACGATCCAGCCCAGGACTGCAAACACAAGGAGATTAAATGGGGAGCAAACAAACGAGGGTAATGGGAGAAGACAGGTGGGGCAAATGAACCAATAATCAGGAAACAAGGTGGGTGGGGTTAGACAATTGACATGAGCACATGGGACAAAGAAACACATGAACATGTGCTCACACCAAACGTGACATGAACATGCAGTTAATGAAAACTCATAAACTGCATGTTCACACGAAACATGACAACAAGAAAGCATGCAGCAAGTAAAACACCAGCTGCATGCTACACAACACAAAACACACAGACAGGACAGCGCACACACACAACCACACAGAGTGCACAAGAACGAGCGAATGCTCATTCTGTGCGCTCACAACAGAAGACAACACAAGGAGCATGAATGTCCGAATCCCAACACAAAACCGAAACCCAACTAGACAGAAGTGCCGGGACCCGAACACCACGCCCCACACAGAAAATGACAGGGACAGAAGAGCACGCAGCTCGAGCATGCTCAAAGCTGCGTGCTCACACAAGACAGGACAAAATACAGGAGTGTCAGGACTCTGTCACCAAACCAAGA
This sequence comes from Pseudorasbora parva, assembly GCF_024679245.1. Lineage (NCBI taxonomy): Eukaryota > Metazoa > Chordata > Actinopteri > Cypriniformes > Gobionidae > Pseudorasbora > Pseudorasbora parva. The sequence goes on from NC_090172.1 coordinate 32,331,836, forward strand.
GAAAGCTAGACCGAAGTGACAGAACCCTGACACTACCCCCCATCTAAAGGGACGCCACCTGGCGTCCCCAAAGAGGTACACCAAAACAAGACAGGAACATAAAATGGACACAACAACACAAGACAAGAAAATCAAAACACAGAGACAAAGAGAGGAGGGAGGGAGGGAAGCCAAGTCAGAGCCAGCAGGACAGCCCAGAACATCTCAAGAAGGGACCAGGGAGGGACGGGAGGGATGAGCCAGGGAGGCTCAGGCAAGTCTGGAGTCCCAGCAGAAGGCCAGGGCAGAGCCAGAGGGACACACCAGGGTGAAACTGGCCAATCAGGGACACCGTCAGACGACCAGGGTGGTGCTGGAGGGACAGTCCAGGCAGGCTCCAGTGGATCTGGAGTCCTGGCAGAGGGCCAGGGAGGGATGGACCAGGCAGGTTCTGGTGGATCGGGAGCCCTTGCTGAGGGCCAGGGAGGATCAGGTGGGTCTGGACGCTTGACTGAGGCTGGCTGGACAGGAGGCCTGAGCGGGACCGGCAGAGCATGGGACTTGAGTGGGGTCAGCAGGACAAGCAGGTCAGACAAGACTGGAATCAGGGTGAGAGCGGGCTCTGGGGCGGCCTCCGGGCAGGCAGAGGGCTCTGGGACGGCCTCCGGGCAGGCAGAGGGCTCTGGGACGGCCTCCGGGCAGGCAGAGGGCTCTGGGACGGCCTCCGGGCAGGCAGAGGGCTCTGGGACGGCCTCCGGGCAGGCAGAGGGCTCTGGGACGGCCTCCGGGCAGGCAGAGGGCTCTGGGACGGCCTCCGGGCAGGCAGAGGGCTCTGGGACGGCCTCCGGGCAGGCAGAGGGCTCTGGGACGGCCTCCGGGCAGGCAGAGGGCTCTGGGACGGCCTCCGGGCAGGCAGAGGGCTCTGGGACGGCCTCCGGGCAGGCAGAGGGCTCTGGGACGGCCTCCGGGCAGGCAGAGGGCTCTGGGACGGCCTCCGGGCAGGCAGAGGGCAGGGCAAGGAGCCTGGGCGGCGCGGGCAGGGCAAGGAGCCTGGGCGGCGCGGGCAGGGCAAGGAGCCTGGGCGGCGCGGGCAGGGCAAGGAGCCTGGGCGGTGCGGGCAGGGCAAGGAGCCTGGGCGGCGTGGCTGGCACCTCTGGGCCGGTAGCAGGCTCTGGGATGGCCTCCAGGCCATTTAGGACGAAGGAAGCCTTCTTCCTCCTCCTTTTACGAGAACGAAGCAGCAGTGTGGTGCTTACCACCTCTAGGGGAGCTGCAGCATCTTCGGTTGCCTCTGGGGGAGCTGAAGCGTCTTCAGCTGCCTCTGGGAAAGCTGCAGCATTCACGGCCAACTCTTTGAGAGCTGCAGCATCTACCGCAGTAGAGGTGTCTGATGAGGCTGACACCTTCTTCCTCCTCCTCTGTCTGCGGGTCATCGGAGGGCTGGGGCTTCCACGGAAACTGCTGCGATTGGACTTCACACGCTGGTGTAAATGGCAGATGAATTTCCAAAACGGCAGGTGCCCCAACCTTCCCATCTCCCAAGGGCTGAGGGGCTCTGTGAGGCAGGTGTTAAAAACCTCTTTTAAATCAGCATCATCACTGTAGTCCAGGCCATGCACTACAGCCAGAAAGTCAAAGGCAAAGTCCTTGATGTTGCGACCTTCCTGGCGAAGAGAGACATGCCTGATGACCTGGACCATCTGATCCTTCACCGAGGCCCCTTTGAATGGAGATGGGAAAAGGAAGATGCCCATCCTCTGCTGAGTCCTCTTTTTGGCTGGATCGTTCTGTCAGGGTTTGTAGTGTGGAAAAGGAGCGAGGACTCAATTGCAGGAAGAATGGGCTCTTTATTATAAAAATCAAACAAAACAAGACAAACAAAAACAACCCCGAGGGGGAAAAACAAGACTTGACTTTTCTTTGGCTTGACTCGACTTCAGGAGCAGGAAACCAGGAGGAATGTTTGACGAGGAAGGTTTGACGACGATCCAGCCCAGGACTGCAAACACAAGGAGATTAAATGGGGAGCAAACAAACGAGGGTAATGGGAGAAGACAGGTGGGGCAAATGAACCAATAATCAGGAAACAAGGTGGGTGGGGTTAGACAATTGACATGAGAGCACATGGGACAAAGAAACACATGAACATGTGCTCACACCAAACGTGACATGAACATGCAGTTAATGAAAACTCATAAACTGCATGTTCACACGAAACATGACAACAAGAAAGCATGCAGCAAGTAAAACACCAGCTGCATGCTACACAACACAAAACACACAGACAGGACAGCGCACACACACAACCACACAGAGTGCACAAGAACGAGCGAATGCTCATTCTGTGCGCTCACAACAGAAGACAACACAAGGAGCATGAATGTCCGAATCCCAACACAAAACCGAAACCCAACTAGACAGAAGTGCCGGGACCCGAACACCACGCCCCACACAGAAAATGACAGGGACAGAAGAGCACGCAGCTCGAGCATGCTCAAAGCTGCGTGCTCACACAAGACAGGACAAAATACAGGAGTGTCAGGACTCTGTCACCAAACCAAGAGAAAGCTAGACCGAAGTGACAGAACCCTGACAGTTTGATTGTATCCCTGTGTTAAGTCACAATACTTCAATAAGTGGGGGAGTTGCCATTTTATTTACAAAGAATTTTAGTCCTGTCTCTTATGATGTTGATGAAATAGTAAACATCATAAGAGACAGGACTAAAATTCTTTTTGGTGATTTCAATTGTGCTGAACTCAATATCGATAGTAATTGAGCCTCACTTGGCTTCACGCAAATGTCTTGTGCATTTTATTAAAAAAAAGATGATCTTTGTGATATTTGGAGGGCTTTAAATGTAAATGAGAGACAGTACACTTGGCTTTACACACGTGACAATGTTATGTCATTAGCTAGATTGGACAGATTTTATAGTTTTAATTATCACCGTAGCATTTTTAGTAAATGCTATATTACACCAGTAAGTTTTTCAGACCATATTATGGTGCACTGTTAGCTTATTTTAAGTTCAGTGAAACCAAAAAGTGCTTACTGGCATTTTAATACTAATCTGTTAAATTATATATTTTTTTAAAGAATCATTTAAATCTTTTTGGGAAATTTATAGAAAGAAGAAGTCTTCTTTTAATTCAATACAACAGTGGTGGGACGTTGGCAAGATCCAAATAAGACAGTTTACTCAACAGTATACTCAATACGTTACTGAGGGGTTGACTCGTTCTTTAGAGGTTTTAGAAAAGGAGATAATTGATTTTCAAAAGTTAGCTCAATCTACTGGTGAGGTCTGTCATTTGGAAGCCTGTTCAAAGAAGAAAGCTCAAATAGCAGATCTACTGGGGTATAAAAATACAGGGTGCTCTAGTCCGTTCACGTTTTCAAAATATTGATCAGATGTATGCTCAATTGAAATACTTCTTCAATCTGGAAAAAAAGAATGGGCAGAGACATTTTATACATGCACTTCGCTCTGTAGATGGAGTTTTACTGTCAGATTCTGCCGGTATTCGAGGGAGAGCAGTTCATTTTTTTTTTCAAAATATTTATAAAAATGAGTTGGGGTCAGGCTGTTGTGTGGAGAATGGTTTCTTCAATAGTTTGCCAAAAGTGTCAGAGGAGGGTAATAATGATCTTGCAGGAGTTTTGACCCTGGGGGATCTTTATAAGGCCCTGCAAGGCATGGAGTCTGGGAAAGCACCAGGAGTGGATGGTCTCCCAGTTGACTTCTATAAAGTCTTTTGGCTAGAGTTGGGAGTAGATTTGCTGGAGGTACTCATTGACAGTTCGTCGGATGGCAGGTTGCCGTTGAGTTGCTTGACAGCTGTGATCACTCTCATTCCAAAAAAAGGAGACCTTACTGATATAAAAAAACTGCTGTCCAGTCTCACTTCTTTGTACTGTTTATAAACTGCTTTCCAAAGCATTGGCTAATAGGTTGGTAGGAGTATTGGATCAGGTTATGCATCCGGACCAGACGTACTGTGTCCCTGCACAGCAAATTACTGAGGGATAAAAACCTGGTGTTGGGCATCTAGTGATAAAATCTGGTGTTAATTTACAAATATTATATGCTTTATCACTTGTTTAGTGTTAAAGCACAGTGTTTCCTTTGGGTGATAAAGCACAGTGTTTCCTTTGGGTGTTAACAATCAACATCTGCGCATGTGCAGAGCATTTTAAATTTCCCAGCTCATCCTTCGGTCTCTCCATCTTTATGGATTTCCCTGCACACACAACGGTTACAAGGACAAGGTATAGTATAGTATTATTATCTTATCAACTTGTGATTTATTAATGAGCTTGTATAATGAGTAACGTAGCCGATGTGGATGACTTAACTCTTAGCGTTTTTTTTTTTTTTACCTCAGTTTAAATTTAGCGCGCTTTTGATCCGCCATTCAGTTTAACATAACTGAATAACCCCCACTAACACACTAAATTCGTTAATAGAGGACGAGATTTACGTAAGTGACTTAATTTTGTTGTATTAATTTTGTAATAATGTAGCAGCATTAACATTATGTGTCATTTTTTAACTCACTCGACTTGGATAGTTATTTCTTCTCATTTGGCATAGCGTTAAGTATCTTTAGGGCTTCCAACCTTTATAAGACCGTTTATATCTTTCACACCGTAACTAGGAGTTAATTCTGGTGTTTTGAAATGTCATTCAAATGAGAAAGCAGACGTTAATCGGATGAATTAATTGCTCTTAATTTTTTTTTCTTGTGTGACGCCGGGGCTCGATCCCTGGCCGAGCACCCACGGATAGCACAGTCCATCATTGTCGGCGCTGCGCATACTGATCGGCCTGCAACATTTTGCGAGTGAAATGCTCTGTGTGTTCTAGCAATCTTCTCGTTGTACTTTGATAACATACGCCGACCATTCTGTACAGCGCTGCAAAATGTCGAAAACATCGTAGGACACGCTTTTCTTCATGAACTGCTTCAGTCATATAGAAACTCAAGATCGAGTACGAGTGTGCAATGTCGTGGAATGTATACGCCAAAACTCATTTTGGCGTGCATATGATACGCTGTTTTTTGCGTGCATATGATACGCAATTTATGGCGTATTATACATACGAACCCCCCACCCCACTACCCTAAACCTACCCAAGAGAGCGTGTCATATATACGCCATAAAGTGTGTATCATATGCACGCCGAAATGAGTTTTGGCGTATACATTCCACGACATTGCACACTCATACTATTTGACATTTTTCGTCTTATTTTGTATTAGTTGAGCAGACATGCATTAGTGCCCTTCCATGCGCGATTTTTTCTGTACAACTTAGTTCTAGCCTTTTCTAGTTGTTGTAAATCTGTAACAGTAGTGCTTATGTTTTGAATATAACGTTTTCTTGCTATGTGTTGGTATAAAGATAACCTGAAGTAAAACACAAAGTGACCTGATTATTTTGAGTCTTTTAGTTTGCTTTCTGCTTTGGAGGATTTTTGTTTCATGGAATATTGTTTATTATTGCAGAAGGAAACCACATAAGGCCACAATCTATGTATGCCCTTGGCATTATTACTCTACAAACCTAAACGATCCTGAAAGGAAGACAGGCTATGTAAGTATCTCTGCTTGTTGATTAAAGATGTTTGAAACTTTATATCTTAGATTTTTTTAATGTGTTTGTTTTAACCAAATGTGTCTCTTTAACAGGAACGATACTATGTGTTTGGATCATTTTGAGGAGCGCTATCAACGCCAAGATCGTGGGATCGATGAATTGGGAAAGCAAGAACTGACAAAATGTAAAAATGCGTACATTGAATGCAATGTAAGTCGCTTTGGATAAAATCATCTGCCAAATGTAAATGTATTCATTTATAAAGGAATAGTATTTTTTATCAGAATGAATTACAAACCAGACAGTTTTTTAACATTAAGGTTGATTTAATATATACAATGTTGAATTTTTGTATTTTCAATTAAAACATTACTTGAGGAATGTTTCTTTGTTTAATCTTGTTTGAAACGCAGTAGAGATTTATCATGGTAAGATGTTATAGCATTGGAGTATAACAAGAAATTGTTTTATTCAATTGTATGTGTGACAACAATGGCTTTACTGTAGCGATTCCCGGCGAAAGCAAGAACTGACAAAAATGTTTTTTTTTTGTTTTATTAAAAATGGTATTGAATGCAGTGTAAGTCGCATTGGATAAAAGTGTCTGCCAAATACATAAATGTAATGGAATTGATATATTACAATTTCAATAAATATTCAAATAAATTTGTAGTCACTTGATTTTTTTGGGGGGAAAAAATAAAATAATATATATAAATTGTTTTAAATTTCATTCACAGTGCCATTTTAGTATTTAAGTATTTACATTAAATAAACATTAAATACACTGGGTGTGTGAGATTAATCACCATAAAGTGTTAAATGTACACTTATGAGTAATACATTTCTCAACACCTTGAGTGACTAAAAAGAAACACTAACACAGTGTTTGTATAACGAACACTTTCGTCAGTGTTGTTTTAACACTAGCAAAGACGGACCTGTATGTTCACCCGGAAAGTGATAATTTTAACACCCGTGGTGATAAATCTCCCAACATGTTTTTTGCTGTGTGGTAGATCGATAGTTGACAATATTTCTTTAATTAGAGATATGTTTTATGTCTCTAAATTGTTTAATACAGATATTGGCTTGATATCTTTAGATCAGGAGAAGGCGTTTGATCGAGTTGAACACTCTTATTTGTGGAGTACGATAACATTGTTTGTTTTTTGTAAAAAATGGGTTGACATGATCAGGGTACTCTATTGTAACGTTGACAGTACACTGAAAATAAATGGTTGTTTATGTGCTCCATTCCAGGTTCTCAGAGGTATTAGACAAGGCTGTTCCTTGTCGGGAATGTTGTATTCTTTGGCAATTGAACCACTGCTTAAAAAATAAGAAGTCATTTCATGGTTTGGTTTTACCAAGTTGTAATAATAAGATATGCTTGTCAGCTTATGCTGATAATATTATTTTAATGATCAGATTTTATTTGACCTTATTGAAGATTTTAGAGCGGTGTCTTCTGCCAAGGTCAATTGGGGAAAAAAAGTAATGCTATATTGTTAGGACAATGGTCTAATGGTAAATTTTGCCTTCCTGATGGGTAGTGTTGGGGCAAAGGCGGTATAAAATATATTGGTGTTTATCTAAGCAATGATAATGTTTTACAGAAAAATTGGGAGGGGGTGATGGAAAAAGTTAAAGGTCGCTTAGATAAATGGAAATGGTTATTGCCAAATACTGTATGTCATATAGGGGGCGAACGCTCATTGTCAACAACTTGACTCATTGGCATCCTCACTTTGGCATAGGTTGGCATGTGTAGACCCTTGATACAACTGATACGCCATGGCGGTCTGTTCTTAAACTGAGTAATGATGTACAACCTGAATGGAGGTCCTTATATAAACCACCATTATCCAAAAGGGTAGGTGATATACAATGGAGAATTCTCCACGGTGCCATTGCAGTTAATTCTTTTATTTCTGTGTTAAATCCTGAAGTCAGTTCAGCATGTCATTTTTGTCTTCAAAGGGAGACATTTTTTCATGCTTTTATGTATTGTGTTAGACTGGAACGTTTATTTATGAAATTGAAAGTTTTGTTTGGGAGACTTTTGTATTGAAACTTTCATTTGTCAATTGTTGAATTTTATTTTAGAGCAAGCAAAAATGGCTATTTATGTTAGCAGGAAAAATAAAGTCGAACAAAGGTCTAGTGATGATATTAACTTGTGCTTTTCAATTTTGATCAGAGCTAGCATTTTGATTGATTTTCGTTTTTATAAACTTCTTACAACGTTTAATTTGATTTTGTGCAGTCGTGGTGCAGTGTGTGAAATGTGTGATGGCAATTTGGTGTTTTCTTTTTAAGTTTAATGTGTATTTGTGGATGTATAAATTGTTGAAAGGTTAATACTTTATATTGCTGTATTCATATTGCTGGTGTACAGTAAAGAGATAATGGGTTAATTGTAAATAAATTGCATATGGTTGCCAGATTGCAAGTTTAGGTAAAACACTGGATAGTATACGTGTTCTTTTCACAGAAAATCAGAAATACTGGGATTACATTTCTGGCAAAGTCAAACTTGACATTTTACGTCAACGAGATAGCATGTTTATATAACTTTAGTCACAATATGACTAATTGCTTTGTGGCCACTGGGGCGGCAGTGTCTCAGTGGTTCATGTAGGTTGTCTACAAACCGGAAGGTTGGTGGTTCGATCCCCGGTTCCACCTGACCAAGTGTCGAGGTGTCCATGAGCAAGACACCTAACCCCAAACCGCTCCCAACGAGCTGGATGGCGCCTTGCATGGCAGACACCGCCGTCGGTGTATGAATGAGTGTATGGATGGGTGAATGTGAGGCAACATGTAAAGCGCTTTTGATGGCCATAGGGTCTGTTGAAAGCGCTATATAAATGCAGTCCATTTACCATTTACCATTTTACCAATATATATATATATATATATATATATATATATATATATATATATATATATATATATATATATATATATATATATATATATATATATATATATATATATATATACATACAGGTCCTTCTAAAAAAAATAGCATATTGAGATAAAAGTTTATTATTTTCCATAATGTAATGATAAAAAAAATAACTTTGATATATTTTAGATTCATTGCACACCAACTGAAACATTTCAGGTCTTTTGTTGTTTTAATACTGATGATTTTGGCATACAGCTCATGAAAACCCAAAATTCCTATCTCAAAAAATGAGCATATCATGAATATGTTCTCTAAACAAGCTATTAACCTAATGATCTGAATCAACTAATTAACTCTAAACGTCTGCAAAAGATTCCTGAGGCTTTTAAAAACTCCCAGCCTGGTTCATTACTCAAAACCGCAATCATGGGTAAGACTGCTGACCCGAACCTGTCCAGAAGGCCATCATTGACACCCTCAAGCGAGAGGGTAAGACACAGAAAGAAATTTCTGAATGAATAGGCTGTTCTCAGAGTGCTGTATCAAGGCACCTCAGTGCGAAGTCTGTGGGAAGGAAAACGTGTGGCAAAAAATGCTGCACAACGAGAAGAGGTGACCGGACCCTGAGGAAGATTGTGGAGAAGGACCGATTCCAGACCTTGGGGGACCTGCGGAAGCAGTGGACTGAGTGTAGAGTTGAAACATCCAGAGCCACCATGCACAGGCGTGTGCAGGAAATGGGCTACAGGTGCCGCATTCCCCAGGTCAAGCCACTTTTTAACCAGAAACAGCAGCAGAAGCACCTGACCTGGGCTACAGAGAAGCAGCACAGGACTGTTGTGCTCAGTGGTCCAAAGTACTTTTTTTCGGATGAAAGCAAATTTTGCATGTCATTCGGAAATCAATGTGCCAGAGTCTAGAGGAAGACTGCGGAGAAGGAAATGCCAAAATGCCTGAAGTCCAGTGTCAAGTACCCACAGTCAGTGATGGTCTGGGGTGCCATGTCAGCTGCTAGTGTTGGTCCACTGTGTTTTATCAAGAGCAGGGTCAATGCAGCTAGCTATCAGGAGATTTTGGAGCACTTCATGCTTCCATCTGCTGAAAAGCTTTATGGAGATGAAGATTTGGTTTTTCAGCACGACCTGGCACCTGCTCACAGTGCCAAAACCACTGATAAATGGTTTACCGACCATGGTATTACTGTGCTCAGTTGGCCTGCCAACTCTCATGACCTGAACCCCCTAGAGAATCTGTGGGATATTGTGAAGAGAAAGTTGAGAGACGCAAGACCCAACACTCTGGATGAGCTTAATGCCGTTATCGAAGCATCCTGGGCCTCCATAACACCTCAGCAGTGCCACAGGCTGATTGTCTCCATGCCACGCCAAATTGAAGCAGTCTTTTCTGCAAAAGGATTCCCGACTAAGTATTGAGTGCAAAACTGAACATAAGTATTTGAAGGTTGACTTTTTTTGTATTAAAAACACTTTTCTTTTATTGGTCAGATGAAATATGCAATTTAAAAAAAAAAAAAAAAAAGATATTTTGGGTTTTCTTGAGCTATAATCCAAAATCATTAGTATATATGAAATATATTAAAGTTACATTTTTATCATTACATTATGGAAAATAATGAACTTTATCACAATATGTTAATTTTTTGAGAAGGACCTGTATATTTGTTTTACAAAATGAATAGAAGCGTTGTCAAAAGACTATCGTTTTAACTTATATGGTGGAGAAGGTGACATTAGCTAGAAGGACCGAGTGAGCGATCTGTAAGCAACTAAACTAACGTAGTATGACATACGTATCTACGTTTGTAACTTGTAATAAAAGATAATATTAACCTTTGTCATTAGACACACTATTTAGTTTTGTATGGTACTTGGAGTTTCCTATTTTTACTGTACTCGCATCTTGCCTAACTAGAGAATGCAATCTCTCTAAGACATTTTCAAATTAATCAGAAATTGTTTAAACAGTCAATAAGTGCCCCCTTTCTTCAGTTTTAGACGCTGAGCTAAGCTTGCTTGATATTGTCCCAGGTCAGAAAAATTGTCCGTGGTGAAATGGGCTTAGAAAACAAATAATTTTGAATTAAATTGTTGCAGTTTCCGATTATAATAAACATCAGCCATGACTGTTGACTTTTTTTTTTTTTTATCTGTGGGAAGGGTATGAAAAGTCCTCACGTCCCCTGCACAGCCTGGAACATGACATTTGTGTTCATGAGCTGTCGTTTTCGCTATCCTCGCATGACGCTTGTTTACCTGCACAACTCCCGATTATTCGGCTGCGCAGTTCCGACTGACAATGAACATGTTCTGGCATGCAAATGTTGGGGGCGTACATATTAATCAACCCAGCAATTACATCACAGTTGGCGTTATGTTGAGAATCACTTATTTTTTCATGCACAAGATTTGCATAAGAAGTAGGAGGCAATGGTGTTTGAGACACACAGTATGTGATGTCCATGTACTGAACTCTTATTAATTTACTATGGCAAGGTTATTATTATTATTATTATTATTATTATTATTATTATTATTATTATTATTATTATTATTATTAATATTATTATTTTTATTCTAGGGCACCTTAAATGTTTTATTGTGCCCCTCACCGTGGTGCATATTGTCACAATTCACTTCCATTCTTTCGGAATAAATCAAGAGAAAAGTATACACTGTATTAATGAAACAAAACCACAAAATTGTACTAGACATGTGAAATTAATGTGGGGAAATATAAATACTCTGAACCACAAGTGGATTTACACAAACGGATAAAGTCAAAAAGCATTAGGTGCCACAAAGTGATAATATTTGTATGGAAATTCATATCTACACATCTACATGTGGCATCCTTTAGCAGATGACTACAGGCAGCTACGATTGTCTTCCAGCCTTGTTCACAGAGTGGTTTCATGGCTATTTGCTGGAATACAGCGTGAGTTCAAGAAGCTGAATGGAAAATGCCCTTATTCCGAAACATGACAGGAAAAAAGAAAGTACGAGAGAGTAAGTACCTGAATGAAAGCAGTAGGCCAGACACGAGTGGCTGCCTCATGTCTGAAGCCTGCTGCTTTCTCTTGTCAGTGTGTGGTGTACTTTCTCTCTTTTCATGTCTGTGTGTCTACAGAAGAAATGCACTGCTTTCATACCCCAGCATGGAGGCATTTGATATTCATGGAGAAGAAAAAGAGGGAAGGGAGAGAAACATCAGCAGGGATGGTGCTCAGTGCATAAGATTACGTAGTAATTATCAAGCCGACTCAATCACAGAAAACTGGCAAACACACACTTGGTGCAGGCAGTAATCGCAAAGATTATTTCGAAGTGGGAACCAAGGAGCACATAGGTTCTTTCTGCTCATCATTTGAAGTCATATGAGCCTGTCGAGGCATATTACTTTGTGTCCCAGTTCATCTAAGAGTATGAGGAAAAAATAAACAACTCTTGAATTATAAGCAGACTCACACTGACTTAGTCCAAACAGCCAATGCTCTAAGTTGTTTATCCACAAGTTTTCTTCTCATGTATTAACATTGAATTGCTAATGTAATCTTGAAATGTGACACTGCCTTTTGCTAGAGCACTGTCTGAAATATAACAATGGATGGAGATGTGTTGTTTATTTTTTTCTCAAAAAGGAAACAGACAGAGAGGAAGAGAGTCATTGCTCCATTACAGGGAGATCTACTGTTCCTCAGTGGACTCTTTTATCAGAGATAAGTAGTATTGATTTACTTCAAGGCAGAGAAAAGTATTGGACTTAAGGCCTGACATTTAATAATCTCCATCGAATCCATGATGAGCGTATACCTACTTGAGTTCTACTTGAGTTACCGTTGTTTATTGTTGAATTGTATCATTTACGCTGACAGGTGCTACACATGTGTTAGACTGTTTTGAAATATAAATATATCTAGAACTTTTATTGTTATATTATATTGGTATTTAAAAAATAAATAAAAAATCTGTTATGTTGTTGTTGATATATTTTGGATGGGGGGGGTGCTTGTCTCAAACTTTTATAAAAACATATTTTGCAAATGTTTTATTCAAGGTTTGATCTATTAAATGCAATAAACAAATCAACTTATACCATTAAATATGAAGTGTCTGTATGATTATTTTATTAAATTGTAGGGATTGTTTTATATATGTGGTTATGTGCTTTTATGTACAGTATGTGCATATGTTATAACATTATAACGTTATAACATTAATCTGAGATCAAAGTAAAAATCATATGGTTAATGGATGCATTGGCTGGCTAATCATTGAAATTTCAAAACATTTTGAAACAGTAATGACCTGACAAAGCCTTGTTTACTGAAATCAACTGACTTTGGCAGTTTGATGCGCGCTCCGAATCACTGGTTTGAAACAAATGATTTGGAAAGGTTTCAAAGCATGCTTTGAAAGCGCACATCACTAATATTGAGCTTGCTAAATAAGTCATTGCAAGTTATCTGTACTAATTGTAAGTTATTTGAATATGTTTTCATACTAGCAAGATAAATATAAACATTTTAGTTTAGTCTCAATTCAGTTTAGTTTATCCTACATGAAGTTTGAGTATGTCAGTATGGATCACTGTCCATAATTGAATCATTTTCAATATATATATATATATATATATATATATATATATATATATATATATATATATATATATATATATATATATATATATATATATATATATATATATATATATATATATATATATTAGTGGTGGGCCGTGATTGGTGTTAACGTGCTGCGTTAACGTGAGACTCTTATCGGGCGATAAAAAAAAAATAACGGCATTAATCTATTCTCAAAGTTGGGAGCTGTGTCTATACCAGCGTTTCCCAACCGGGGTGCCGTCTGGCGTGAGCAGGGTGCCATGTAAAATGTGTCGGCACGCACTTGCACCACGGTTCATCTCACATCAGATTACGCATCTTTAATATGGGTTGTAACTTGAAAATAATGCTTTATGTATGTTTCTTTTAATGGATATACGTGCTGGCTTCTCAGTGATACATTACTACAGCGATAATAAAAGAAAATCGGGCAAAACGGCCTCTCTTTGTAAACTGTTCATGCATGCGAGTGCTGCTGTATGTTGAATGTATGAATATGAGCAGTCATTTTGCCATCATCACCCACGTATAGAGCCAGAAGACGCGAGTGACAACTCGCGCACGCTGTGAGAAGATTTAACCCAGACAGCGTGGTAACATTGATACAATGTTGAGTTTTGATATAAATATATATCATAATTTTGGTTGAGATTGACATTTCAATGTTTAAAGTAAGTTGGATCAGCATTGAGACTTTGATGAAAGTCAACAGCACACATGGGTGGAGACAGTGACATTGAACTAACAGTGATTAGTAGTTGATGAGCACAAGATCATGCAGGTGTGTATCTCTGCAGAACACTAGTGTGTGTTTTCGATACAGTGGGGCATTTTCAAACCACAATGGGCATTTTAATCACTTTCCCTGATTTGCTCTAAACCACTGGAGGTTTGTTTTATTGATGGGGCTTCATGAGTTTAGCAATTCTGTTGAAAAATGGTTGAAAAAAATCTATTGTAGTTTGAAATTGTCCACTGATTGGTAAACGGCCATTTTGGTTTAGCATATCTATTTCTTAGTAGTTTAATTGATGCTTCTTCATTAGAGAAAACACAGGTGCATCCTAGTGTGTTAAACCACCTGATATACATGACTTCTCTTGTGCATTTTCTAACAATGCTCCATCTACTTTATTATTTATTATGCTTTAAAAATGATTTGATTTGTATTGCTACTGATTGTAATTAGAAATATTTGTCTACATTCTTAAAAAATGCATCATGCTTTAGTAATGTTTATTGGGGAATTCCTGAGTAAAGTTCTAACATCATTTAACAGAAGTGTAAGAGACATGACCATGAGCAGGAATGTCACACTGCATACACAGCCCATGTCTTCACCCATCAGTGCTTGCAGAGCACATTTCTCTTTTAGTAGGACCGAAGGAGGATGAAGATGGACAATAAAAAATGAGAAGCAACACCTGATAATGCTGACATTGATTATACATTAAGTTATTGTCTACAGCCTCACCTGACCTGTGTCTTATCTCCTGCTCCCAATACTAATCAGGTAATTATTAATATTCCTGAATCACTATTACATTTATGGAATCTTACTGATCTCCATTCGTATCCACTGAAATATAAATGATAAAAACAACGTATGTTTATTGAGAAAGTGACTGACATGGCTATTTTGTGATAGGCCTACTTAAAGAGATTATGGTTGAGATAAGATGAATCTGCAGCTATAAAGGGATAGTTTACTCCAAAATGAAAATGGTCATCATTTACTCACCCTCCTGTACTAGTGTCTTTCTTCTGCTGAATACAAAAGAAGATATTTGAAGACATTTGTTTTGTTGAAAAACTAAGCTCTTTTATTCTTCAAGATTAACTTGTTATGAATGCTATGTAGTTTCACAGAAAATGACCTGAGATGTATGTAATGGTTTATGGTCATAGCTCAGAGGTGTTTATTCCTCTGCATGTTGAGCTCAACACATCTGCCTGAAGTTTGCATTGATCTTAATGACCATGATCAGCTGCTTCAGGTTTGTTTAATTAGGGCTAGATATAAACTTGGTGGGAAGAATCTCACTGGCTTCATTTGGAACTGCATGCTCATTGAGTAGGTGCTCAATTTCAATAAGTAATTACTTACCGTGCACTAAAAGAGTAGGTACTATATATCCAGATCTCGTTAAGTATGAATGCAATCCGCACTTTATGCGCCATGTTGACGTTATCATGTGACCCATGACGAAATCACAAGCGCACCAACGTGTGACAGGTTTAATTCATCTATCTTCTATATATTAATATTGCTTTAAACTTGCTCATTGTTGTGGTCTTGTTTAATTTTTCATTCCATTTATTTTGTCATTTTAGTATAATAAATACATTTTAACCCTACTAATCTGACAGTTTCATCCTTTTTTATCCTTGCAAAAACCCCAAATCGTGATCTCTTGAATATGTTGTTATTTTTTATTTTATTCTTTATATGCAAAAAATGTCATCCACAAGCAAAATTGGGCTAAATCTCCTTTATATTTCCCTCTTTTTCTTCTTAAATTTAACTCCTGTTTCATTCCAGGCATATGAAAATAAAAATAAAAAATACAACAAAAAATACAACAAAAAATAAAATAAAAAAATGTATTGCATTATGATGATTTATTCAAAGAGATTATTCTGTGTATATAATGTACACAAACCCATATTTGTTTTATCATTATGATTGTTCATTGTTAAATGTACCACCATGTAATTATAAAACAATAAAAGAACAGATGTGAGTGACAGGTGCAGTAAGAGCTCATAGCATCAGTAACTCCACAGCCCGACCTGTGCGGTTTCCCTCAGTGTCTCAGACGTCTTTCAGCTGCTCCAAGATCTCACCTTTGGAGGAAACTGTTGATTGTATACTCGAAAAATGTAAGTATCACTATAAAAAAAATTAAGATTACCCTCAGAATGAACTGCACTGCTACCCTACCCACAAACACTTACAATAATAATGACAAATACTGACCAATACTTCAAATATTACTTTTTAATGTTGTTTTAGTAAAACAAGCAAAAGGCAACTTATCATGACATAGTGATGCATGCCATGAATACACATTAAACAAATGTAGTCGATGTGAATACATATCAATTTTCAGTCAAGCAACGAATTAATGCATATGAATACTTATATAAAATATTATTTTATTTACTGAAAACAATAGGAAACATGAATAAATTAGTAAAATAATGAATAAAAATAAACAAAATTGAATAAAAGTCAACACATGAAACAAAGCTTTATTCAAACGTATTGTTCTAACGATCACACATTTACAGTTGGTGAACGCCACATCTGCTGCCGTCTCAACACAGGGGTGCCAGTTCTGCAGCTTTATATTGATGAAGCAGTTGACCACCGTGAACACCTTCTCCTGTCCTAGCCATCCATTATGTCCTCATAGCGTTTGGACTTTTGTGGTGTAGTGGGCTAAAGCACCGAACTGATAAGCAGAAGGTTTCCAGTTTGATCTCCACAGCCGTCATCCCCAGTGTGTCCTTGAGCAAGGCTCTTAGCTCCAGGGGGATCATCCCTGTAATAAGTGCTCTGTAAGTCACTTTTGGTCTTTTTCTAGAAGTCTCACTGACTCTGGGTTGACTGAGGATGAAGAGACCACAGCAACATCTGGGCCAGATTAGGCAATAAGGGCAGGTGAAGTGATGAAGGGTCCATGATCCTCAGTGCTCTCGTCTGCTGAAATTTCAGATCCTACCAGAATACACAAACATAATACAAAAGCACTCATTTAAACAGCACAATGTCATTTGATTTCTGTATTAGAAGTGACTAAATGATCTTACTTTATATTTTTGTTTCAGGTTTTCCCCACACATGCCACCATCCCTGTGTCTTGCAGGCCCTTCTCCACTAAAAAAGCTCTGCAGCAAATACTCAGATAATCAGAAAAGTGCTGAAATAACTGTTTAAAATTGAAATAAAATACAACTTAAGATTTAAATAGATGTTTTATTAATTTCTGTAGTATACTGACTCAAATCCTCGAATGACAGCATTCCTTTATCAGTCGCCCTCCATCAGATAAACACACACACACACACACACACACACACACACACACACACACACACACACACACACACACACACACACACACACACACACACACACACACACACACACACACACACACGCGCTCTTCTTTCCCTGTAACATCAAACAAGACGTTACTTCTGTAATTAATGTTACATTTAAATGTTGAGGTAGTTACTGGTGTGTTAATGTTCCTCAGTTTATCGACAGTACTAATGGACAAATTAAATTGATAACTACATTTACATTTACATTTAATCATTTAGCAGACGCTTTTATCCAAAGCGACTTACAAAAAAGGGGAGAGCAATAGAAGCAACGAAACAGACAAGGCCAACAACCTGTAAGAGCTGTAAGAAATCTCAATTAATTAGCACAGTACACTATTTTTATTTTATTTTTTATAGACATCTACAACAAAAACTCACGTACGCAAAATACAAAACACTGGATTTTGATAGCTATGATAACTAAACTAATGTTTAGTTACTTTATGTAGATTTGTTTATTTACATTGCTGACATTCAACTGTACATTATAGCACACACACATCATTCGGATCTATTCAGATGTATGTCTATTTCATGTTGTGATGTGCTTATCTGCAATACTTATCAAAAAAACCATATCAGATGTTAAATAAACATTTAGTAAGTATCTTTATCTAACAGGTATATGGTTTATGTAAATCCACTTTGGAGACGTATGTTACTTTTGAGCTCGATCCCCTGTTAGCTATGCATACACGTGTTTTAACAGCACAATCACAACTATTTACACAACTTACACCTCCAACAATTCAAAAGTTTACTCTACAGAAGCTCAAAAAATGTGATTTGAACACAAGGGAATCGTTGGTTTGTAATACTCACATTTGAAAACACCCGCATCACTTTCCTCCACCTGACATATCCTTTTCCTGTGGCCTTATGGGAAGGCAGGGATAGAAAAGTATCTGATGATGAGTGCTTCACAATCTGGGCGGAACGCAGTAGGCCATCCGGGGACTTCTCGCCTACTATTGTATGATTACTGAGGTTTCAAACATACTACTCTTTTCACATACTGTTTTCTCCTACTATATTGTAGGTTAGTAGGCATATTCGGATGCAACTTAAGTACACGCACGTCCGAATCTCGCGACAGACAAACCCCCGGGAGTTCTCGCCTATTCTTTTATGAATACTAAGGATTCTGACTTTTTGCTCTCCTACTGCTTTTTCCAGACTATATAGTAGGGGAGTATGCGATTCTGAATGCATCCACACACTCTCTTTCTATATTGAGCATTAATAGAGTTTAGAAAACTAAAATAAATATACAGAATTTAACAGTACTATAATCTTTGTTTGAATATTTTGTTAAGCAACTTTTTTTTAAATGAATCATATATAGTGACTAGTATATTAACATTCTTAAATGTAACTGTATGATTTAAATCTGAATTGACTTGTTCTTCAGTAATATCATACTTTCTTTTTCAGATTTCAGAGAACCCAAAGGAAAAGAGGCAGTCGTCTGATGCGAGCTGAACAGCGAACTGTTGGAGCACCTGTAGTTATAATGACAACAGACTTCTGAAATTAATTTTATTTTTAAAGGTTGTAATGCTTTTGTCTTATCGTTCCCCTCTCCTCCCTTTTTTAAGAAGAATCTTGTATATATTTTATACTGATTGTGGTAAACTGTTAAATAAAATAAATTGAGGTGATGTCATTTATATTTTTGTCATATAATCATTTTTATTTTACCATTGATTCAACATTAAATGCAGGTGCAAACATGATATTGAACTAACATCAGTTCATAATGTTGATTCAATGATATTACAATATATTTTTTGTTGATCAACATTGTTTCAACATTAACTGAGGGTGTAAAAGTGATGTTGAAAAAATATTCTAAAATGTTGAATCATTGATATTATCATTGATTTGAGGTTGAAATCCCATTATTTCAATATTAACTAAGGGTGCAAAAGTGATGTTGAAAAAATATCACTTTTAATGTTGAAACAATATTATTAACATTGATTTGTGGTTGAAATATTAGTATTGTTTCAACATTAACGGAGGGAGCAAGAGTGATGCTAAAGCAACATCACTTTGTAATGTTAATTCAATGTAATTAGCGTTAACGCATCAACACTCAATAAACATTGTTTCAATGGTTACATGCTATCTCGGTTGTCTCTGTGCAGTCGTCCCAAAGCGCGCACACGTCTCACAGCACGCAAATATTGAGTTATCTTTCAAGTATTGCACTTGAATGGACAAACTCACACAAGAATTATGTCAACATGTCCATCTTGATGAGTATCCAAGCAGACATAGTCTGAATATGCCTTATGTGAACTTTTTACTGTCGAGAAAGATGATGCATATGCTGCATTAGGTCTTAAAGGGGCAGTAGCCTTTACTCTGTTTAATGCCAAACAAAAGATAAGGACATCACTCACTGCTCTTGATTGTGTAAGTTTAATAAGGATTAATCTTTAATTTAAACAGTGAAATATGCAATTATTTTACATTTCATTAAATTATTCAACTTACCTAAAAACTAGTGTTAGACTTAGGCCTACCTGAAAAACCTGAAAAGCATTGTTTATTTTATTAGTATCTTTGATCAATAGTATTTATTTGTGCTGCTGCTTGTATTTAAGTTATGTGTTCTTATTTTCTTTATTTTTATTTGACAGTAGTCTTTTTTCCCTGAACATGAGTAAATAAAGAACCGCACCGAAACCGTGAAACTATTTTTTCAAAATGAATCTAGTTTAAAATTTTTTTTTTATCTATGCCCACCTCTAATATATGTTGCAGATGATGGAGATTTGTGGGATGCACATCCAGGGCACGAAGCTCCCGTTCCACCACATCCCAAAGATGCTCTATTGGGTTGAGATCTGGTTACTGTGGGGGCCGTTTTTAGTACAGTGAACTCATTGTCATGCTCAAGAAACCAATTTGAAATGATTCGAGCTGTGTGACATGTTGCATTATCCTGCTGGAAGTAGCCATCAGAGGACGGGTACATGATGGTCATAAAGGGAGGGACATGGTCAGAAACAATGCTCAGGTAGGCCGTGGCATTTAAACAATGCCCAATTGGAACTAAGGGGCCTAAAGTGTTCCAAGAAAACATCCCCACACCATTACACCACCACCACCACCACCAGCCTGCACAGTGGTAACAAGGCATGATGGATCCATGTTCTCATTCTGTTTACACCAAATTCTGTCTCTACCATCTGAATGTATCAACAGAAATCGAGACTCATCAGACCAGTCAAAATTTTTCCAGTCTTCAACTGTCCAATTTTGGTGAGCTTGTGCAAATTGTAGCCTTTTTTTCCTATTTGTTGTGTAGATGAGTGGTATCCGGTGGGGTCTTCTGCTGTTGTAGCCTATCCGCCTCAACGTTGTGCGTGTGGCTTCACAAATGTTTTTCTGCATACCTCAGTTGTAATGAGTGGTTATTTCAGTCAAAGTTGCTCTTCTATCAGCTTGAATCAGTCGGCCCATTTTCCTCTGACCTCTAGTATCAACAAGGCATTTTCGCCCACAGGACTGCCGCATACTGCATGTTTTTCCCCTTTGCACACCATTCTTTGTAAACCCTAAAAAATGGTTGTGCGTAAAAATCCAAGTAACTGAGCAGACTGTGAAATACTTAGAAATCAATCGTTTGGCCTTGGAACACTTGGAATATTTGTACTTTCTGGATAAATTGTGCCTGCAGTCGTATCTGCCTGTTATATCCTGTTTTTGTTTTTTTTATAATACACAAATGGGTAGGTATGAGTGTGTGCGTTCACAAGGTAAATGGATTTATAAACATACTAAATTATATTTTTTGAAAATGTAAAAATACACAATGTTTCTTGTGATGGGTAGGTTTCGGGGTAGGGGCAGTTTAGGGGGATATAATTAAACGATGTTGATAAACACGCTAAAATGTGATTATTTGTCTTGATTGCACACCAAAATGGCATACAAATTGGCTTTTCATACATACGCCATTTCATGAGATCAGTCTGCCCATTCTGACATTCAGTTTCGAGTTCAGGAGATTGTCTTGACCAGGACCACACCCCTAAATGCATTGAAGCAACTGCCATGTGATTGGTTTATTAGATAATTGCCTTAATGAGAAATTAATCCGGTGTTCCTTAAAATCCTTTAGGTGAGTATATATATATGTATTGTACAGAGAATTGCAGACAAGATCAACCTTTGTTACAGAGTTGATCTCAGCAGATATTTAGCACCTTGTGCACAATGATGTGACCTGTGCATTGATGTTCAATCTATTTATACAGAATGACATTGAGAGAAACGCAAATGTGTTCTCCTCGTGCTTGATTAGCTCTGCTGCATGTCTGGTCTTCTGAGAGGCATGCAATTTTCACCCTCCAGCTCAAGGGTAGGAGGAACACCCACCCCTCCATTTAGAATGTGTTGAAAAACGGTTGATAATTATGCAGTTTGAGAAATAACAAAAATGAAAAAAGGAGGGGTGAGCTGGCTGGGTGATGTTGGTTAAGCTGGTTTGGATGGATGATATGTCAGTTTACACTGTCTGCCAGGTAGGTATTTTTCTGTTCTTTGGTTTGGGCTCTAGAGGGAACAAGGGTCTTCCCTTTTCCTGCAGGTGGGCATTAGCTCAGGCACGATCAAAGACCTCTGGTTGACAAGGCCAGTACTCTCATTCCCTAACCTGTGTTTACGGTGTGTTTTTTGTTTTTTTTCTTGTTTTTTTTCCTCCTCTGAATCGATGCCAGAAAGAGGTAAAGTGTTAAGGGGGAGAGAGAACACCCCTGTTTTTTAAGTGTGTTGCTGGTGCAGGATTAATGATCAGAGAGGCAAAACTCTCCTATTGGTTGCATCAGGCAATCAATGGCGATGAGAAAGGCAGATGTGAGGGGAGCAGGAGGTTTGTAGCAGACATGCAAAGCACGAGCGGCGTGTTAAAACGCCTCCATTTCTCACCAAGATGGAGTGCCCATCCTCACTGAACAGACAAGGTGAGGCACAGCTGAGACCCAGGTTAAATGCAGCAGGATTTCAAGAATGGAATGATTATGTCAGTTTGTGGAATTGAATGCTTGCTTCATCATTTACATAACAAAGTGTCATCTCCTGTGCATATGTATTTGTGCCGCGTTATTGGGGACTGGTGAAAAGTGATAGTGGTGGCATAAATCACCTGTTAACACAAACACAACTATCCGAGTAATACTGATATATCTTAAAGGGATACTTCACCGCTTTTTCATATTAAACTATGTTATGTTATATAGTTGATACATACCGCTCTCGTCTCTAGGGTGACCAGACGTCCCGAAAAATTCAGGACAGTCCCAAAATCTACACTGTTGTCCCGAATCCCGAATCTGACCCTAATTGTCCCAAAAATTATACTTAAGCAAAATCTTGAGTAGCCTAGTTATTGACTGATAAACATAAAAAAAAAAAAAAAAACTGTCTGTGGAGGTTGAGGCATCCTGCAACCAGCCCCCGCTGGCTGCTCATTGGCTGCATAATTTCTAAGTTCTTTCAAAAAAAATGTAGGCGGCATGTGCTGACGTCGGGCCTCCACAACCTAGGTAGGCTATAGCTGTGTGATTTTAAAGTTTTATTGTTTTTATAAATGTATATTATTATCTATATGCACAAAGACAATACAACCTTTTTGTCCCCATTTTGTTTTAATCCTTGATAAGAGAGCGCAAGTTTCTGCGTGCAGCGCGAGGAGGACGGTGATGTGATGCACGCGCAAAGGAGTAATTGATTGCTCGCAGCACTGTGTACAAAAAAATATTTCACATCACAATTATTTCTTTATTTTCGTTTAAGCTTATTAGCATTAGGCTATACAGAAATGTCTGATTCATGCACTGTTACTTACAACAGTCACTGTATTCCACCATAAATTGCAAATAAGTTCTTTAAAAATCAGGATTTTTTTTCTCATTCTGTCTTTCAATTGAAGTGTACCTATGATGAAAATTACAGGCATGGGAGAAAATGCACAATTGGTGGCTGACTAAATACTGTTTTGCCCCACTGTAGAGACGCGTGCAACACATGGCTTGACACCAGTGTAGTAGTGTGGGGTAACGCACCGCTGTTTATCATTTTAGATACATTTGATCACTCTGTGCATTCGCTTGGCGGTTACTATGAGACACTTGTTGCACACTGCAGTAAGTAATATCAATATTATGCATGGTAAAACATTGTACTTGCAGTAATTAAGAGATCCAGATTTAAACAATAAGACGGATGTCATTGATTGGCGACACACAGACACGGTCCATGTCCTGGTAAACATAGCTCATGTCTCTGGATTTAAACGTTCTCGGAAATATCCTGGATAATGTAAGCACAGAAATCAACAAAATTTAACATTGTTCTAGGGATTTTTGGATATATTAATCCCAAATATCCCTACTTATTGCTAATAAAATTGCTACTCTGAATTTTGATTGTATGACTGATCACTGATTTCACTTCTACTTGAGTATCACTAATACATAGAACAATGCATATACAAATAAGTGTCAACATTAAAACTAACTTTTTTTTTTTTTTTTTTTTTTTTTAAGAAGGTAATTTGGTATTCAATTCAAGTTTTATATAATTGCATTTTCCAGGCATTTCACTGTGTTCCGGTTAAAGTTCTTCTATAAAGCCTAGCAATCTATGCTGCACTCTCTAGAGTGATCTGGCATATCATAAAGAAACCCAGGACAAATCAATCTTCTGCTATACCTCATCTAATAAAGCCTACACAGAGCTTATAGTGGGTCAATTGACTGAAGTCTTTAATCACCTCAGATGAACCTGACCTTTAAGTATCATAGTATTATTTGAGGGTTATGCTGTGTCATTATGACAATGAGCTGGCTACTTCCCCTGAACAAAGTGCCTAATGATTCATACATGCTGACCTTACAAAGGAAAACTGTCAAAAACTTTATCAAATCTCTGAGGCATTCAGCCACAAAAATCAGAGGATCAATCAAGCTGACTCAAGCATTTTGCGGGTGCTCTTTTCAGCATGGTGGGGATGGTAGTGGGGTGTCACACCATGATAATATAGCAATCTATCATGGAGATGGAACTAAGTATTGGCTGCCTGTGACAGGCACTGAGGAATGGGACTAGACTGAGACAGACTTCACATACTCACCCTGATCAGCAGTCTGGCGCCTGAACAAGGAACGCTGCACCAAATCAATTTATTCAGCCACTGCCTCGCTTTTTTAATTCTTTGAAAAGGACACCTTTTGTTAATCACTTGATAGTTGTACCACAAAAGTAAGAGGATATGAAAGCTATTTGTCCACTACAATGTATTGTTCATGCTGTTAGAGAGAGAAATCCACTGTATTGGGGCAATATGAAAAACATCCAAAGCTATAACACTTGTCATAGTCAGCTATAACACTTATAACATCATGCCACATGCTCTGCACTTTTACAGCAATCGACCATCTACGGTTATCTCATAACTCTAACATCTCTCTCTCTCTCTCTCTCTCTCTCTCTCTCTCTCTCTCTCTCTCTCTCTCTCTCTCTCTCTCTCTCTCTCTCTCTCTCTCTCTCTCTCTCTCTCTCTCTCTCTCTCCCTCTCTCTCTCTCTCTACATATTTGAATGACAATCTATTTATACATATTTATAAATGTTGTGTGATCATTTTGGAACATCCACAAATACATAATTGATACACACAAATTATTGATCTATAAACCTACTTTCTTTGATGAACGTTATCCATGGACTGCACTAGATATAGGCTTTTTAATTTAAATTAAAAAACTAAATTAATAACTACATGTCTCCACAATTAACACCATTTAGGACTGCAATTACACCTTAAACCTCAGATGTCTCACAAGCCAGACTTTTGACTACATACTTACAGATAATGTCAGATCCTCATTAAATTTCCATTACATTTTTTTTTTTTTTTTTTTTTTTTTTATACAAAAAGTTTTCTGAGAATATTACGGACAGCAACAGATGCTAAGGTTACATTTTAGGGTGGGGTTTAGCAAGGGATCGATTGATTTCGTCAGATGCATTCAGAGGCCTAGGCTAAGCCCCGAATTATGCCCCCAGAATTAGACAATCATTTACAGTGGTGAGTTATACTGTATTTTAAGTCAATCCACAGTAGTGGATCAAAGATGCATGTACATATGATGACATGCATCACATAGCTTTCTCCATTTACATTATGAGAAAGCAGGACTGTCACTGTAATCAGCGGCTCTTCAGAATCACAGACAGCACAGATTCCAGCACTTGATTCAAGATGATTGGAGGCACATATGGCCAATTTGGTCTATTCCTGAATGCAGTAAAAGACCACCAGAAGACTGAAGAAAAAAAAAGAGAATTCCAGTAATCAGTCTCTCCTTTCCCATTTATTCACAGAGGTTTCAAAGCCTAAGAACAAGGCCACTGTCAAGACTACCAGGAATCTACACGTTCATGAGATCCTCATACCTTCATTTAAAATGTCTTAGGCTTCTTGGAAACAAACACAGACGTATTGTTTAATACAGTATTAATATAGAAAATGACAATGGAGTGAAAACCACCAGAAGACTGAAGAAAAAAAAGAAAAAAAAAACAAAAAAAACAACGAGAGAATTCCAGTAATCAGTCTCTCCTTTCCCATTTATTCACAGAGGTTTCAAAACCTAAGAACAAGGCCACTGTCAAGACTACCAGGAAATCTACACGTTCATGAGATCCTCATACCTTCATTTAAAATGTCCTAGGCTTCTTGGAAACAAACACAGACGTATTGTTTAATACAGTATTAATATAGAAAATGACAATGGAGTGAAAAACAACCAGAAGACTGAAGAAAAAAAAAAAAAAAAAAAAAAAAAAAAAAAAAAAAAAAAAAAAAAAAACAACGAGAGAATTCCAGTAATCAGTCTCTCCTTTCCCATTTATTCACAGAGGTTTCAAAACCTAAGAACAAGGCCACTGTAAAGACTACCAGTAATCTACACGTTCATGAGATCCTCATACCTTCATTTAAAATGTCCTAGGCTTCTTGGAAACAAACACAGACGTATTGTTTAATAAAGTATTAATATACAAAATGACAATGGAGTGAAACAAGCAAATCAAATTATTATTTATTTTAATATAAAAAAAAATCAATGAATGCTGTGGGAAGCACATTTGAACTATGCTTTTGGGGAGAAACAATGATTCTTTAATTACATTATTCTTTGTTATTTCTTGAAGAGAAATAATAAAAGGTGGTGTTGTAAATAGAAGATAGAACATCTGTACTAATCTGCCTATGAGAGTCAGCAGAGAGGCTGAGGCAGAGATAAGTCAATCTAAGCTGAGGCGTCAGGAATGACATGAGACGACTGAGTCGAGAGCTGTTGGGATGCTCTCCAGAGGAGCATGAGAGGCATCACGAATCTATTACAAACCCTATTAAAGGTACCAGAGCTGTCAATCAAACAGGAAATCTAAAACCGGGAGATAGCGACTGGGCAGCGAGTCAAACACAGTACTCATGTGTGTGTGTGTGTGTGTGTGTGTGTGTGTGTGTGTAAGCATACATTCACATATCAGTATGAAATTATCTAAGCATTATTTGAAAATGCAGAAGGCGAGGAAATGGAACAAAACAGACCTGAAATGAATAAACAAAGACATAATAATAACAAGAAGAAACATGAAGCTGCTGAAATGGAAATCAACATCTGCAGCAAATAAAATGCTTTTCAAGTTTATCAGAAAAGTTGAAATGTGCAACCAACCCTTTGCACAGCTGTCATGAGGGCTAATGCTAGTCTGTCAGGGCCACAAATGGAATACAATTAGGCCGTTCTTAACATATTGGCATTCTTTGCAAGTTTCCTGATGATTTGTTGTAATTTGTGAGGAATCGACATTATGACTAGTTGGACAAGAGAGGGAATACTGTTTAGATTGTTGTAGGACAGTTCTAATTGAGGTGGACTGTGGGAGCTGAAATCTCAATTAAACAGCAATGAAACAAAAATGTACTGTTTAGCTTTGTCTTATACATTGCATTTCTTACAGGAACATCAATATGTCACAAAGGAAATAATTGCGGCTGGAGTAACACCCAGTCTAAATGCTTTCCCCTTTGCAGAATTTGTGGCCATAATTATGCTGTCAGTCCAGCCCCAAATATAGCACATTTTCCACATAATTATGGCATCAACCCACAAATTCGCTAGGCTTATACATGTTTAGACTCTATAGAAAACACCTTAAATAGAAGGAGATAGAAAGGTAATTATGTCTTACCCATCAAAAACATCAATTTCTGACTGATTAAATTACATGTTTCAATGAACCTTAATTGCTTTTTTGTCAAACCCGTTATACGATTTGGCAGACCAGCTTTCAGAGAGATCGGCCGAATATTAGCACAATTATATCCATATTACATTAAAAGTTTGAGTTATAAGCCCAACACTCTCCCTCGACTAGTAGCCGATTCCATTCTCCTTTGAAATCAAAACACTGTCAGGAATTTAAAAGCGGTCTCAGATAAGTGATGTATTGAATGAGAAATGTGACTGAAAGCAAAGATAAAAGAACCAAAAATAAGGACAAGAGGGAACTTTAGCGGCACGGGTTCTTTTTAAACAGATTTGGTGTCTGCAGTGTGATATTATCAATTTATATGTGCTTGATTCCTAATAATAATAGCCTTTAGTACAATTTGGCAAGTTATTCTGAAGTAGGTATTCTCATTCAAGCAACATTTCATTTTTCAGTCAATGCGAGATATTAAAAAGTGCAAAATCAATGCAAATGTTTTGAACAAAATGATTTATCACATTTAGCCACCTCGCCGTTTGTATGTATGCTGTCATATTTCATTATGGAGGGGACGAATTGCCACTTTAATAATGGTGGTGACAGAGGAGTAAAAGTTAGCCAGATGAAGACTGATGACAAGCTTAAGCATTGGACATGGCAGTCAGAACATGGTGGAGATTGAATCCGTAACCCTCTGCACCCATAATAAATTATCTCTCTGAAATGGAATGATTGATTTGCAGCGGTGACGCTTGCACCTGGAATGGGGTCTCTTTCTACCCACTCTCAGGGACATCTATGAAACTTTTTCTCCTTGTTTTTCAGTAGAGTGAAAGGAGGGATGTGGAAAAAACGTGACCAAGTGATTCATTTTTTTTTTTTATTATTATTATTTTTGACAGCTTGGTACAATTTGACAGGAAGGCTCTCGAGATTCTGCTTAAGTCAGTACCACTGTTCAGCAGCTACCACAGTCTCTCTCTATCACCTCAAGCTTTCAAGTTGCCCTCACCGTGGCATCTGAGGTGTGGGAGTAAGAGTGCTATGGGCAGAGATGATATGACATCAAAGCCAAGACGGTCAACAGAAGCGATGGAATTTGTCAGCTGACTTCTCAGTATTTGAATTGGTGAGTGCACATGGACACCACCCAACCTCACCTGATCACTTCTGCAGGTTCCATCATACCTCAATGCATCACACTCTCTATAATATAACAACTTATCCCTTGGCAACTGGAAAAATACAACAGTTAGCTCACATTTCACATATGGGTATCGTTTCCACAAAAAAAAGAAAAAAAAGAAGAAGCATTCATTGATAAAGCTTTCTGAAGGCCTCTTATGAAACTAGTTCACTTTGAATATCTTTGTCTAATAGAATTTTGGATTTTAAACCACATTTTAATTCTCCTCATCTCATACTTTACATTACCATACAATATTACATATCCAAGGACAGGAGTCTGTGCTGAACTTGTTAGCTGGAATGGTGAGCTTGTGATTTCATGCATACAAGCTCTTGATAGCTGTCATATTTAATTGACCTATTCACAAATTATGCTCTGGCATATTCTCTGTCCTCCTAACGAATCTCATTATGAGACTTCAGACACTTCTGGGTTATCAATCACTCAGACTAACAAAGATGACAGTCACATCCTAAATTACCATTATAAATAAGCAAATAAAAGAAAGAAAGAAAGAAAGATTATAATTAATTGAACATTAACATTGGTAATTTAACAATACCTACTGTATTTTTTCATTCATAATGTTTGTAATTATACTAAACATTTACCAAACATTAACTGCAAGGTTCATTCATGCATTTAACCCTTAAATTCATACCTCAGTTCTTTAGCGATCCAGCCAGGACGTCTACTCCTCTTCTTTTTTTTTAAGTTAGACATCAACCTTCTTAGTATTCCTAAATCAATCGCTCCAAAAGTCAATTAGCCACACGTCTCTTACATGTGTGGCGGCAGCCACATATCCTTGATAAAATACTTTTTTTTTTCTTTCCAAATGTTTTAAATGACAAAGAAATATATTTAGAAATATAATAAAACAAATAAAACACAATATATGTACTTTTCCCATTTTAGGTCAATCAGTAAGATTTTATGGTGATTTGCAAATAATGTAAATTAGAAAATCCTATACTGATAATATTAAACAATGCCAAGGTCTCTAGAAAGAGGTTTGGTTAAGTGATATTCACGTTCCACGTGGTTGAGTAAGCAGACCGATGGTGATGACTTCTTCCACTGGGAGACAATGCAGTGAAGAAAGGAGCTGGAATCCGTTTCAACACCGTTTCCTTGAACACGAAGATCTGGGATGTTGATCACCTGGGGCACCAAAGGGTCCTAAAATCTGGAACACGCAGATGAGGCCCTGAAGTAGGTGCAGAAGGTCCTTAATCTGAACAAACAGACAAAGGAACCTTGAAGTGAAGGTTTGCTCTCCTGAGCTTAACCTTCTTGCAAATGTCTCTGTGTGTCTTCTGCCTCTTTGAGCCAGACATTCTGAAGTTGGTCAATCTGCTCTGGTCTCTCTAGCATGGAGACCCAGGACGTGCTGTAGTCATCTCGCTGGACTAAAACTCTGAACGTAGTGTTGGTTCATGTCTCTTTCCTCACAGGCTGGAGGCTCAGAATGTTGTCGTATCTGTTGCTGCCTCACAAGCTGGAGATTCAGATCCTCAGATCTTGTGTTGTCTCTCTAGTTAAATCAGAGGCTCAAAACTTGGAGAACTGTTTGTCTCTCACGTGGAAACTCAGAACTTGGTGAACTGTTTGTCTTACGTGTGGAGACTCAGAACAAAGAGTGTCTATTAAAGGGTTACCTTTATCCTTTTCCGAATAGGAGGAGATTGCAATTTGGCGCTTCTCCAATCCAGTGTTGCTATTGGCTGCTGGCATCAGAGAGGGCACACAGTGTGGCCCACCCTTCTTACCCTTGTGGAACTAATTTGCATAATTTTCACAGTTAGAAGTCTTTAAAGTGTCTTTAAAGTTTATCAGTGCATTTCTCACTTTCCAAACCACCATCAGAATAGCATTGGCAATATATTAAACAAATAGACACCAAACATGATGAACAAATATGCATTAATTATTTTTTTCATTAACAGCAGATTCTGTGTTCGCATTTTGCATTCCAAATAGCTGTCACTGAGAATACTTATTTATCTGAATAAGTATGAAATGGATGCGTGTAGTTTACATCAGTGTTAAGGTTTCCAAACAAAGTTGTGAATGGATTTGGATAGATCATTTTGGTCTTTCTTTGTTTCACCCACTACTGCTGAGTTCCTGAGGAATGTTTATGGCTGTCACAAACCAGGACATTAGGGATCAGTCTCTAAGTGGGTAAAGGACAGAAACTGCATGTGGACCAATGAAAAGTCCTGTCCTTCCTGGGTTTGGTACTAGAGGTCTTCTTCTTGCCCTCAAAGAGGTGTCTGGCTGTTGTCCAAGCATCTTTATCTGATGGTGTTGGACATTTTTTTTGTTCTAGTCCAACAAGATTCAATCAAAATGTAGCAAACCTTTTTCCACCATTACGGGCAAAGAGGGGCCCAGCCCTAAACTGGGCCCTGGAATGTGCTGTCCACTACATGTGTGATATCGCAAATATGAGCCAGATGCTGAACGTAGTGGAAAATTAGCTCTGACGAGGACAGTGATGATGGTATAAAACATCTGCTCAAACTGAACCCTTCCAGGCTCAAAAAGGTAACAAAATATTCTTTATTTTATTCTTATGTAATTGTTACTCTAATATCAGGAGTTTTATATATTACCATGGCATGTAGAGATGTGTAGAGATGAGACATGTCATGTTCAGGCTGTGCAGGAGACGTGAGGACTTTTCATATGTCAACAGCTATGGTTGAGGTTAATTATAATCGGATACCACAACAATTTAATGCAAAATCGTTCATTTGTTTGCCAAATTTCAAGCAAGCTTCGCTCAGCATCTTAAACTGAAGAAAGGGGCAACTTTATTCCTGCAAGCAAGTAGTGATTTATCCACTTATTGACTAGCTCTTTAAACAATTTCTGATTAAATTGAAAGTTTCTTAGAGAGACCACATTGTCTAGATGACGCACGATGCAGTAGCAATAGGAAACTCCAAGTACCATACAAAACTAAATAGTGCGTCTAATGACAAAGGTTAATATTATTTTGTATTACAAAATACAACCGTAGATACGTTGCTTACAGATCATTTACTTGATTGGTCATTTGACAAGGCTATTCATTTTGTAAAAATATAAGTTATATATTTATATTTTTGAGAACTAAAGTAGGCCAATGATGTTTTTGCATGCTTGTATTTCAGAGTACATCGCAGTCCTTGCTTAGCCTACATTGTGACTAACGTTATATAAACATGCAATATCATTGACGAAAAAAGACAAGTCTAAAATGTAGACTGAATGACATTTTAAGCAGAACATCTCAAATGGAGATTGCTGAAATGCAGCTTACATGTTTATTGGTGTTTTCAGATCATCCGCGAGCAAGAGAGAGCTTGTGTGCATATGGTTGCCAGATAGGACATGTTTAGGTAAAACACCGGATAGTATACATGTTCTGTTCACAGAAAAGCTCTGTTTGGATGATTTTAATTACTGAAATCTGGCAACCTCAAGCACGCGAGCGCTTTCTCGCGCACAAATTATCTGAAAACAACGATACACAAGTTGCATTTTAGCAATCTCCATTTGAGATTTTCTGCTTAAAGTGTCATTCAGTTGGTCTGTGTTCTGTCAGGACTCAAGAGCTTTGCTGAACAGCTGAACTGCTGTGCTGTGAGCGGCTGAAATTAGCCAATCAGAGCAGAGCTCAACATTAATATTCATGACTCTTCCAAATAAGGCAAAACCAGAGCATTACTTCCTAGTGACAATTTATAGGGTTGTAAATGGACCTGTAAAACTGTATCTGGACAATTTTTGCCCTTAAATAAGCCACATACCCTCTATGTAGATATCAGAGAATAATTTAACATATTGTTTCAACTCATTCTAGGGCACCTTTAAGTATTTTATACTGACTGTGATACGGTTTGTTGTTATGGGAAGAAGGAAGCGTGAACCAGCAAATGTTTTGCTTTATTGCAAAATAAACACAAACTGAAAGTAAAAAGGGCAGCCTCCTCACAGACGACTGCCGCGCAATCCCGCACACACATAATTCAATGTGAATAAAACTACACCCTTAAAAATAACAGTGCCAGGACGAACCAAAAAGGGGTTTTCACAGTGAAGCCATAGAATAACCATTTTTGGTTCTGTGAATAACCGCTTTGTGAAATGTTTTTAAAGAACAATTTTTTTCTAACCATTTTATAGTCTAAAGAATCTTTCTGCACTACAAAGAACTTTTTGTGCGGAAAGGTTCTTTGCATATTAAAGGTTCTTCATTGAACCATACACCCCGCCAAAGAACCATTTAAGAACATTTATTTTTAAGAGTGTACATAAAATCTAGGCCTGGCCCCTCTCTCGTCCTTCACTGACGTTGCTCCTCCTTTTAAGCATCTGAGCTCCTCTGAGAGACACAAGAGCAGTGCGACGCATAACTGGCGCTCATCATCACTCACGCCATCACTGGCGCTCATCATCACTCACGCCACCGGCCTTGCCCTCTTCTCACGATCCCTCTGCCTCGCTGCTTGCCACACACCCCCATCACCCTCACAGGTCCGGGGTACTCTACACGAGACGAGAAAAGGAGCCGGAAGCATGCGTAGTGACAGAGACGAGAGAGGAGTCCAGTTCCTGGACACAATGCCAGCCATAAGGCTCTTCCTCGTGGTGCCATGCAATGTTATTGAACTATCTGTGGGCGGCTCGATCCTCCTCCGTCCCCTGGTAGCTGACAATGGCTCCTCCAGCTGAGGATACCCGGCAGCGAGTCCTGCGTTCCCTGCTGCTGCTCCTCCCCGACATAGCGTACAGCAGTAGGCTGCGGCCCACGGTGAATGCTGGCGACTCCTCCACTCCCTCTTGGACGGCAGCCACCCCACCTCGACCTAGGAATACAGTAGCAAGCTTTTCCATCCCACCAGGGATTCCATCATTCCAGCACCACCTCTTGTCTTTCACTCTCGCCGCTCCTCCTTTTATGCATCTGAGCTACTCCGTGAGACACAAGGCCAGTTCGGAGCACAGCTGACGCTCATCATCAATCACGCCGCCAGCTTCACCCGGTTTGCACGATCCCTCTGCCTTGATGATTGCCACACTGACTTATTACGCCACACTGAATCAATTATGGTATGTGTCTTTGTTTTATTTTTTATTATGTCTTTCAAATTTAGATTTAGAACTCTGTTACAAAATAGATGCACTATTTCAAAATCTAGTATTGTATATCTATTCCCATACAAACTTAAATCAGATCTTAGGACAGATGTCTTGTGTGAAAGAAAGAATAGGGAAAATTGATAGTACTGGAAAAATGTCATTGACATCAGGTACTGTTATACCCTTAAAAACTCATTAAAAGCCAGTGGCACGTTTAGTGGCAAATATTTTAACATCAAGTTTTTCTCATTCCAATTCTGAAATGAGGGATCAGATACATTTGGCATATTGCTTTGTTCTACTTAGCTAATTAGCAAAGATGACATTTTACACATGACAATACACATTTCTCGCTCATAATTAGGCAAATCTGTTCTCGGTTTATAAGAATGTCTCTAGGTTAAGTTCTTGTATTAATCAAAAAAAAAAGTAAGTACTGCAGAGAAAATAATGCAAGTCTTTCTTTCTTTCTTTCTTTCTTTCTTTCTTTCTTTCTTTCTTTCTTTCTTTCTTTCTTTCTTTCTTTCTTTCTTTCTTTCATTTAACCTTCTGAAACAAACCATGGACGTACATACTTTGAGGAGAACATGTCATAAATGTCAATGTTACACTTTTACTAGATTTGGTTAAAGGTATACCTTTAAATCTTCAATGTCCAAGTGTTCACACAGGACATGTTATTGCATTTTAAAAGCTAGATGGAGCATAATGAAATGAAACAAAAGACACAAGTCTCGAGGTGGGCTTTTAAAAGTTGAACTATTTTTAACCTGACAAAGCATCTAAAAAATGTACCCTTATGCCACGAGAAATCAGCAAGATATCTCACGACAGCCTAACACATTTTGCTAATGGATAAATGGAAACAATATAGGAATATCTGTATATATGGCCAGGAAGGCCGAAGAAGAAGCTTGCAGCGTAGATCGAATCGCCCGGGTGGGCGGGGCGAAGTGTCTGGCAGCGAGAGAGACAACTGGTGGGTGAGAAGCGCGGGCCTGAAGCGAGGCGAACCAGAGCCGGGGGCGGCAGGCAAACAGGCAGGAACAGCACGAGAGCAGTCTGGGCGGCAGGAGAGGAGAGAGAAAAAAACGAAAAGAAACTCAAACAGGCACTGGAGCCTCAAACGGGACACAACACAAGATTACCAAGACAGGACAGGAGAACGGCTGGCCGAATCGCAAGGTAAACAAACAATCTGGCACAAGACAGCAAACACGAGAGGATTAAATAGGGGAATAATTAGGAAAGTCAGATTAATCACAGGTGAGAATGTTGCGCGATAGTGCTGATGGAATAACAAAGGGGTGGGGAAAACGCCACACTGAAAGCAGCACACATGGTGAACTGTCAACACAAAACAACGAGACATGACAACATGGGACAGATCAGGTCACAGGCATGACAGTATCCATCCATGACTTCTCCATGTGCGGCAGCAACGCTGGATGAAGTGACAAAGTCAAGGGCCAGGTGTGACCAGGGACGAGAGGGAATGGGCAAGGGCCTTTACAAAGAGCTGATTCTCTAATAGCCGTTGAAGGACCTTACGAACGTGCTGAGTGTATACCTGTAGGGAAGGGGAAAAGATGAGAATGTCATCCAGATACACAAAGACAAACTTATTTACCATGTCCCTCAGCATGCATTGACCAAGACCTGGAAGACCGCTGGAACATTAGTCAGACCAAAAGGTGGGACCAAATATTCAAAGTGTCCCGTAGGGGTATTAAACACTGTCTTCCACTCATCCCCCTCATGAATCCGTACCAGATGGTACGCGTTGCGGAGGTCTAACTTTGGTGAAGACCTGAGCTCCCTGCAATAACTCAAAGACAGACGACATGAGAGGTAGGGGGTACCTGTTTTTGACAGTAGTGTTGTTTAACCCTCGGTAGTCAATGCAGGGCCGCAAGGAACCATCCTTCTTCTCAACGAAGAAGAACCCGGGCGAGGAAGAGGGGCGGATGAGGCCGGCACTAAGAGATTCTTGAATATACCTGTCCATGGCCAGCACAATCATACAGCCGGTGGGGCGGTAGGGACATGGCTCGGGACCTGCTGAAAACCCGATGAAGATCACGGTACTCCGCCGGGACTCCGGTTAGATCTGCTGCCTCCACCTGAGAAACAGGACACATAGAACCAGGACAAGAAGCAGGACCCAGACAAGACGCTACACAAAACTGACTCCAGGCTAACATAGAATTCCCAGAACAATCCACCAGCCACGGATGCCCCAAAATGATAGGAGCACCCGGTGAATTCAGTATGTACAGCTCAATTCCCTCACGGTGATTGCCTGAGACAACAAAACTTACACATGGAGTGATGTGGGTAATGGTGGAGCTAAGCTGGCCCGCTAACGACCACACCGGAATGATAGAGGAGAGAGGGATAGCTGGAATGCCCCACTGCTTAGCAGCAATGCTGTCCAGAAAATTGCCCTCAGCCCCAGAGTCCACGAGGGCCTGGCAGGAGTTGGAGAAGCCTTAATCATGCTGGATGGAGACGGGTAGCAGCGTGTGAGAACAAGGGGGATTAACACAAGGAGATGTGCCCACCAAGATCCCCCTGTTCACTAGTGGGCCTTGACTTTTAAAGGGCACTTTAGAGCAAAATGCCCAGGCTTTCCACAGTAAAGACATAACCTTCTAGCCAGACGATCCTGCTTTTCCAGAGGTGTTAGACGGAGACGACCCAATTGCATGGGTTCAGGATCTGCGGGGAGAGGTAAAGGCTGCACAGGGGTGACTTGAGGAAGGGAGCCCTCCCCCAACCTCCAGAATAGGTTCCCAGATCGATGTTGGCGGCAACGAAGGAGTCAAGATTCAATACGAAGGGCCAGGTCAACCATTAAATCCATGTCATCCATGGCCAGGTCAACCATTGAATCCATGTCCTGGATGCTGTCATCCAGTCCGTCAAGAAACCTGGAGCGCAGGGCACCCTCATTCCAGTCGCAGGAGGCCGCCAAGGTTTGGAACTGGATGGCATAATTGGTGACAAAACAACAATCCTGCGAGAGCCGTACCAGCCTGGAAGCTGCCTCATCACCCCTTGCTGATCAGTAGAACAATTTGATAATTTCTTCATGGAAGTCTTTAAAACGATGGCAAAAGGGTGCTTGAGCATCCCAGGCGGTGGTACCCCACTCCCGAGCCTTACTAGTGAGCAAAGTTAGGGCATACGCCACCCGGGAGTCTTCAGTGGCGTAGCGGCGGGGCTGCAGTGCGAACACTAGAGAGCGCTTGCGCCGTAGATCGAAGCGCCTCGGCTCGCAAACAGGCAGGAAAAGCACGAGAGCAGTCTGGGTGGCAGGAGAGGAGAAAAAAAACTAAAAGAAACTCAAACAGGCACTGGAGCCTCAAAACGGGACACAACACGAGATTACCAAAACAGGACAGGAGAACGGCTGGCTGAATCGCAAGGTAAACAAACAATCTGGCATAAGACAGCAAACACGAGAGGATAAAATAGGGGAATAATTAGGAAAGTCAGATTAATCACAGGTGAGAGTGTTGCGCGATAGTGCTGATGGAATAACAAGGGGGTGGGGAAAACGCCACACTGACAGCAGCTCACATGGTGAACTGTCAACACAAAACAACGAGACATGACAACATGGGACAGATCAGGTCACAGGCATGACATGCTATAGTTACAGTAATGTCTAGATGTGCATTGATTGTCATAAAGTCTCTGTACAAACAGGCCTCTTATATTGTCAGCATATCGATAAAGAGATGTGTTAAGAGTGTCAAAGGGTGGATAAATGGTCAGGGGTCCCTCTGCAGTGAATGCTCTTAGAGCCTTTCCAATAATCTACTAATCTTCCTAATGCATACAATTGACTGTCACTGTTGCTGTCTTAGTTTCGAATCCAGAAATAATACATTACATTTATGTAATATATTCAGTCTGCAACTGAAGATAAGCAGAGCACTTCAAAAAACATATCTTTATATTAAAATAAAAAGTCTTATAATAAAAATATCTTTACATTATAATCAAAAGTTAGTCTGTAAACTCTAATGTTCTAAATTGTGGACTACTGCCAAACTACAATAGCTGTATAATGGTGTTAGTTCAAGTGTGCAAAAGTCATACAATTTTCTTAAAGCATTTGCATGGGGTTTGCATTTTCTAGCCTCCGGGCGCTGCTGCCATGTGGATGAGTGGCCAGAATGCATTGAGAGTTTTCTATTTTGGTTGAAAATAGTGTTGTGTAAGTGGTCACAAAATAAATAAATAATGACTATTTACAATGAAAATTAATCAATCAAAAACTTACTTTAGCTGGACAATAACCTTTTTTTCTAGAGCTGATGTACAGCCAAAACAATCTCTCTTCCATTTCCTATTATCACTGTCAATCTGCTTTGAAACCATCTATATAGTGAAAGGTGCTATATAAATGACGGTGACATACAGAATGGTATCTTAGTAAAGCAGCTTACACTAGACCAGGAGTCTTAAACTTAAAAATTAATATTTGATCACAAGTTTTTTTTCTTCTTAAAAATGAATAATAACATGGGGAAAAAACATCACAAAGTAAAAATATAAGCATCCTGAAATTAGAGCTATGCATTAGAGCCCTGCGCAGGACTGTTTTCTTCATCCCACTCCCGCCTGCGCCCGCCGAATTTCTGACCATTACCGCCCACTCCCGCAACGTATGTGTTACACTCCCGCCCGCTCCCGCAATGTGTATGTCCACTCCCGCCCGGACCCGCAAAACTCCCGCACAATAATAAAGATGCATTGATTTTGTGTCTTCTCCAGTCCCGCAGGAAAACAAAAAACACGTATTTGTATTGATATTATTAAAGAGACTCATGGGGTGGTTTGTTTCGTTGCCCTGGCCTGCATGTAAAAAAAAAAAAAAAAAAAAAAAAAAAAGACAAAACACACAATACATTCAAATATAATTTCGTTTTTTATCAAAAAGTTTGCACATAAAAAAAGACTGCTTTGCAAAAAAAAATATACATAATATGATAAACTAGGCTACATGAAAACTTTGACCGGGGAGAACAGAGCAGGTGTGTCGCCTCAACCCAGACGTGCCGGATTTGTGTCCATTGTAGATGAGTATTTTTGCACATTTGTCATGAACAAAGTCCAGCTCCTTTCCATCTTTATCACAAACAATTGAGAAACTTCTCCAAATGTCAGACTTTCCTTGCTTAGCATTTGTGTTGTAAATACCTCATTTGAGGTTCTTTTCTACAATCATCTAGTGACATCTCTATCATCGCACCAGGCAACCTCCTTATCCTGCAGGGGTTTTTTTTAGCCGCCCATTCCTGCCCGCAGCAAAATTCAAACCGCCCGCTCCCGCAATATTTGTGTTGGGTCCCGTGGGACCCGGCGGGACTCAATCCCAATGCAGCCCCCTACTATGCATGATGCTGTAATAGTATAATATTATTAGCGAAACAGATTTGGAAAATATTGTGTTGAGTTTGCACTCTGTATAATGTGAGATGTTCAGTGTACAGCGTGTTTTGCAGCGGTGATAAATATAGCCAATCATATAGACATGCTGGATGATTTGTGGAACGCAATGGCCAATCAGAGCTGTTTGAGTTTGAATCCACTCGCAATGCCAGAGTTTTTATTCAGGCCTGAGATATTCTCGCTCTCGTGAATTATCTCATTAACAAAGACACAATTTAAGTAAGAGATTCATTATTCAGTGTAGATAACTTTCAGTGTAGAAAGTTCAGTGTAGAAACTCACCATTGACAGGGCTCAATCAGAGGGGCGGGATAAACGGTTGTCTTTCAAACTCCCTCTGCATGGCATGCATGCAATTGGATAGCGCTACAACCAACCAGAGCAACGAAGGTGAAGCAGAGCTAGTTGAAAGATTAAACTTTAGCCGTATCCGGTCGGCAAAACTCAGAACACATATCTCCTTCTTAAGAATGACTTCAGTGCCGTTCTTTGTTCTTTTCTCCGAGAAAACCTTAACTCCAAGTCTTCCAGAGTCGTAGTCAAAGCTGATTCGAGAGACCGCTGTTTGCCAGTTTCTGTGTTTACTAGAAGCACGCAAGCACAACTCAGCCATCATTATGTTAAGCCCACCGACTCTATACACGATGTGATTGGCCCGACCAGAGTTTGGCCAAACTCTGCTCGTCAATAGCTAGACGACACTTGCGGCAGATTAGATTTGCTGCCGCTAGGGTGCGTCTAGGCTATAATTATCCATCAATCTGATTAGTAAAATAAATGTATGACTGTGCAAATCAATTAAAATAATTGACAACAACTGCAAACAACTAATGAATTGTGATTTTTATCACAGCATGTTGTTTATAATGCATGAATCTCACTTTTAACAATGGCAAGTAATATGACAGTGGACAGCAACAATAATGTGCATAGTTCTGTTCTCCTGTCTTAACATATATCTTATTCTAAATCATAATAACAATACAGTTTGTTTTATAGTATTTTCAAAGGCCTTTAGGCTAAATATGTAGATCTGTTTGACATGTTATATATTTTGCCTAAGGGGTCCTTGCCCTGAAAAACATTGAAGACCCCTGCACTAGACAACAACCAGGGATGCGTTTTGTAAGGGTGGATCACCTACAGTGGTTCTGACTGCAGGGTTGCCGAACGACTAAAGAAACGTTATCAGCAATATGGTAGAAAACTGTAAATTCCTTGACTATAACCGCCCACTGCAACTTAAACCAACAACGGAAATAAGTGCAGTTACAATAGCAAAATATGTAGGAGAGTGTTGCTTTAATGTGACTATATTGTATTGCAATAGGTAACACTTCTAAGTAAATACCAAATCAAAACTAGTTAGGAAATCATTTATAAGTGGAATAATTTAATGACTAAATCTGGTTATATTTACACTTAAAATAGTTACAAAATAGATGAATGAGTTGATAAAAACTTATACCATTAATCATACCCAGCATGCATAGAATGTTACCTTAGAGATATGTCACGGAGTGACTTTAAATGGCGGAACTTAAAATGGCGGAACCTAAAATGGCGGAAATTGTCCGCCTGGACCATTGCACAGGGGAACACACGATCAGTTCCGGTAACTCCGGGCAACGACAAGAGCGTGTTATTGGGAACAGGTGTGTGTATTGGACGTGGCGATCGATGGGTGGACAAATCAGAGCAAAGGAGGCATATAAAGAAGGCACTGGGAGAACAGAAAAGAGTGGATTCGGGCAAGGAGGGAGTTGATCCCTGCAAAGGGTGGAGTGATCCCGGCAAACGGGGGCGGGGGGGGGTGAAGTTGATTCGGGCTAACGCTGCAGGGTGAGCGCAGTTGATTTGGGCGATCGCGGTGGGTGAGACGGAGCGACCGGTGGATCAGAGGGACGTCCCGAGGCGGATGATACAGACCGGGCGAAGCGAGAATGAAGTATTGGGCTGAAGAAAACATGAGCTAAGTGTTGGAAGCATTCATGGTTGAAACCACTGTGTTGATATGTATTGTTACTGCCTTGGAGAAATTGTTTACATTAAGGAGGCATTTGGAATGTATTGAAAAGAGGAAGGAGCGTGCTGAAAGATCGTGGTCTCGATGTTTTCATATGGTCATCTTTTACACCGATCCTTTCTACTACCCAGGACTTGTCTCCCGGCCCAATGTGGTGATCCTGACCCTAATTCACCGTGAGTGTGTGTGGAGTGCAGTGGGTGAGTCTTTCCTTTGATGTGTGTCCACCGAAGAATTATCAAACGTTGTCAGCGATCCCTCCCTAGGTCGAAGAGAAAGCCCTGTATCAGAGGAAGCACTAAGGCCGACTTCTGCCTGACTACGGATCTGTGAGTTAAAGCTAAGAGCCCAGTGTACCGCCTGTATACTCACCTGTATGCCCAGAGCTAAGAGCCCAGTGTACCGCCTGTATACTCACCTGTATGCCCAGAGCTAAGAGCCCAGTGTACCGTTTGTATACTCACCTGTATGCCCAGAGCTAAGAGCCCAGTGTACCTCCTGTATACTCACCTGTATGCCCAGAGCTAAGAGCCCAGTGTACCGCCTGTATACTCACCTGTATGCCCAGAGCTAAGACCCCAGTGTACCGCCTGTATACTCACCTGTATGCCCAGAGCTAAGAGCCCAGTGTACTGTCCTGTATACTCACCTGCACGTCTAAAGCTAAGAGCCCAGTGTATGGTCCTGTATACTCACCTGTATGCCCACAGCTAAGAGCCCAGTGTACCGCCTGTATACTCACCTGTATGCCCAGAGCTAAGAGCCCAGTGTACCGCCTGTATACTCACCTGTATGCCCAAAGCTAAGAGCCCAGTGTACCGCCTGTATACTCACCTGTATGCCCAGAGCTAAGAGCCCAGTGTACCGCCTGTATACTCACCTGTATGCCCAGAGCTAAGAGCCCAGTGTACCGTTTGTATACTCACCTGTATGCCCAGAGCTAAGAGCCCAGTGTACCGCCTGTATACTCACCTGCATGCCCAAAGCTAAGAGCCCAGTGTACCGCCTGTACACTCACCTGTAAACCTAGGCGTGAACGACGACGAGAGAGAGAGAGCTGGGAAGATCTGTCGAAAACCAGGAGCGACTCGAGAAATCAAGGCCCCAGTCCTGGAGGACTGGTGTTCCCCTTTTTAGTATCCCCTCCCCCTTCCCCTCTTCATAAATCTCTTTTAAAGATAAATAAATATTGGTTCTTAACTTACCCTGTTCCTCGTCCGTCTGGTCATTGGGGTGTTTCTGGGACCTCCTCGGGGTGGAAACTAAGGGAGGAGCGGGACTCGCGCTAAAGTGGCGGTCCGCTCCGGCCTGTGACAGATAGATAGAAAAAGAGAGAGAGAAAGACACAAAGAGAGATAAAGAGAAGAGAGCAAAGAGAAGAGACCAAAGAGATGATCCCTAGAAGAGACAGCCAGAGAAAAAGAGAGCACCTGAGCAACAATTGCAATCTTCTTTTATCTATCCCTTGACCATGTGACTGAAACCCTGAGACATTCAAACTGACCAATCAGACCAAACTTCCCCACTCTACTACAGGTGTGGCACCCATTTGGCCTACAGGCCCTCAACATCTCTTTGTTTTTAGGAATCCCAAATGGCCCCACTGATAAAAGAGAGGGGGGTGGAAAACAGTAAAACACATGTATTTTGTTTAATTTCAAATGTCAAATATCTTTGATTATTTTGAATTCTTACAATTTCCCAAAACCATAGTTGCTAACTAAGTTTTTACTAAGTTAGCAACTTTGTTGGTTGCAATGCAATTTCCCATTGCCAACCAGGTTAGCAACTATGTTTTTTGGAAACACACCCCAGGAAAGGTATTTGAAAGTATGTCACATGCTGAGCAATGGCTTAAATACCATGGGGAATCCAAATGCAATGGCAAATACATAACATTCTCATATTGCTTGTGTCAGTCTGATATCCAGAGAAACTGAATCTTGAGGATACAGTATACATACTTTTTGGTTCCTAGAGCATTGCCAGTTTCCTCACTCATTGTCTCTTCTGTAGAGCAAAGCTTTTATCAGCTGCACTTTCTGGTGACAATTAGTGTCAGTAGTATGATGTGTGAAGGGGCAGTGGAGGCAAGCAAGGGGATCATGGCCTCTGATTGGGAAACGGTCTCTGTGCTGAGGCTGAGAGGTGGATTTGAGCCAGACTCTCCATTAGAGTGCTAAGCAAGGTCATTCTGCCTGCCGTTGCCTCTGCCAAGCTGCTTCAGCCCGGGCCCCTGCCGAGGTGGAACCACGGGCGGCCAGCCAGCTCATCTGGGACACTTCTCCACAAACAATGCCAGAGGTCACAGACCAGACCCATCTCTGCCATTGTCCAAAGTCGACAGCTTCCCATGGAGTGAGTTATGGGAGAGAGTGT
The DNA here is from genome assembly GCF_024679245.1 of Pseudorasbora parva. Classification (NCBI taxonomy): domain Eukaryota; kingdom Metazoa; phylum Chordata; class Actinopteri; order Cypriniformes; family Gobionidae; genus Pseudorasbora; species Pseudorasbora parva. The sequence continues at coordinate 32,375,587 of NC_090172.1, forward strand.
TAAGGCATTTTAAGAAGCTGTAGTTATGGAGCATATGCCATTGCCATTGATAGAACGTATAGGACTCTGTCAGTGGTGGCCAGTCGAAAATGACTAAGAAAATTGTGAGTGAGAAAAGATGTGAGGAGACAGAATTGCTTCAAGAAGTACAAGGAAGGTAGGTCGTTACCAAATTACAAACAACACAAATGTTTGTTAAAGAAGTTTTGTTTTTTGTTTTTTTTTGTCTATATGATGTCTACACAATGTTTAAGTAAAATATGTTTGAAAAAATAACACAACAGTAGAAAAATACATAAAGAATGTGATAATTGAGTATATCAAAATAAATAATAATACAACAGTTTATTTAGTCAACTAAAATGACATGAAAGATAACTGACTAAAACTGATAACAAATGTAAGACATGATGCAAAATTTATTAAATGTAAAGCATATTTTCATCATATTCATATTTCAGCTATATATATATATATATATATATATATATATATATATATATATATATATATATATATATATATATATATATATATATATATATATATATATATAAATGAGAAAAAGTGAAATGATAGAGAGTAGGGGGGAAATTTAGAAATTACTTTTACTGGTAGAGCACTGTCAAAGCCCAAATAAGCACCTTCTTAGCTTGCTGACTCACCAAAGTATCGCCACAGGGGCCTCAGAGATGTGGTGCAAGTGAGTGATCGCTGGACAACAGTTGCTAGGCCAGACTGCCCACAGGCCGGAATGACACATGTGAGAGTGAGACTGGAATCTCAGTGAGTCTGAGTGCTGCAAAACCCCTGGGTACATAACTCCTCCTAATGAATGTATGTAGCCTTTACACCAGGTGCATGACATTATCTATGCATACCCTAGTTTCTAATGTTTAAAATACCCACTGTGACACAAATGAATGAGCCTCAGAGTAAGAGAGGACTTTTGAACAGGGTGGTGAGAAATTCAATTGCAATTCGAATTTGAATGTGTATTAAAATATAAATTGTGTATTTTAAAAGAAAAGGACACTTTGAATGTTGATTGACAAAGTTTGAAAGCTTTGGAAAAAAATAAATAAATAGCATTTACACTAAGTGCAAATATCTGCCTAGTTGGCGGAGGCTATTTACACTTACTCCATCCACTGGTTGGGTCAGACAGAATTACAGAATACAGTGCAACAGTATCAAGAGTGAAGAGGTTAGGCATATGACAAGAAGTTGACACTAATCTACCAAATTGTTCAAATCTACCTTTTGCGGATTTAGCTCTACTTCCTTTTCCCATCACATAACAGACAAAATTAAGGGTAAATTGATAAAATGCTATATAGAATGAACAATTAAACGCTGAACAGAATGAATGATAGTGTGCTAGACAGAATTAAGACTAGAATGATAAAATGATAGAATGTATAGATATAATGCTAGACAGTGAACGATAGAATGATAGACAGAATGGATGATTGACTGGTGGATAGGAAGAACGATAGAATGCCAAATAGAACAAATGATAGAACGCTAGATAGAATGAACAACTGAACGCTGGCAGAATGACCGATTGAATAATGAACAGAATAAATGATTGAATGTTGGACAGAATGAACAATAGAATAATATACAGAATGAACAAAAGAATGATAAACATAATGAACGATAGAATGCTGGACAGACTGAACGGTTGAATGATGGGCAGAATGAACAATAGAATGCCAGATAGAATGAATGACAGAAGGCTGGACAGAAAGAATGATAGAACACTAGATATAATGAACTATACAATGCTGGACAGAATGAAAGACAGAATGCTGGACAGAATGAAATATACAGTGCTAGACAATTAACGACTGAATAGTGGACAGAATGAATTGTATTATGCAAAAAAATAATGAAAGATAGAATACTCTACCGAATGAACAGTACAACTCTATCGTTCACAGAATGAACGATAGAACGCTACACAGAATGAACAATATAATGAACGATAGAATGCTAGAAAGAACAAACAACTGAACGTTAGACAGACTGAGTGATTGAATGCTAGACAGAACTTTGCTGGACAGAATGAATGATAGAACATTAGACAGAATGTTAAACAGACAGAGTTACTCGTTTGCTTTTAATTATTTATGTAGATGTAGATCTGATGCTCGGAAAAACTTAAATCTGTGTCAATAAATTGTCACCGTTTTGTATGCCAAATTATTCTGTGATAAATGAAAAGCTATTCTGAACGTAAAGCGTAAAGGTTCAATCAAACGAGATGGTGAAAATGAAAACGTGTTCCTCTTCTCTTCAAGGTTGCCTTGGTAAGAGTTGACAAGCACTCATCCTCCTTTCACTGTGCATCTCATTCCAGACAACGACAAATAAGCCGTTGATTGAAGCTGAGAATGTGAAGATGTGACTGACATGTTTGTATAAATGTTTACACATTACTCCCTCTGATTAGTCACAGCGCTCTTGGATGGGGTTCAAGAACAGGAAAAAACGCACCTGTGTGCATGTGTGAGACCGTATGAAACTGTATGACTTTCAGCTTGTGCATCTCCACCCCTTTGGAAGATTAGAAAGGGCACATCTAGTCTCTCGTGTCAGGGCTGTTAACATAAATAACTATTACATTTAGAGTATCCTGCATTCATAATTTCAAACACTCCCCCATGAAATATTTAGTGTGACTAAAGGCAAGCAAGGATGATGTTGGATGTTTTGACATGTGTCTCTGTAACTTGGCTATTTGAGGATGGTAGCTTCAGTCTGTGGCAGGATATGACAACAGAAGATGTTCTGCACAGACAGATCTGTTTAAGTTTTGCCTGTTCTGTCTGAGAGCTGAGTCACAGCCATGTTTGTACTTAGTTACTATTGTTTTTGTTTTGTTGTTGATTTGTTTGAAGTGACTGCTGAGTAACACCGGGTCCGATTTCATTATCCGTGAAAAAACAGAAAATGCTTTTGACACTTTTAGATATGTCCTCAAAAATAGATGACAGAAAAGAGTAGGAGGATACATTATCCTGCAGAGGTTTAAGGTATTATGTGAAATATTTAAAACGTTGTAGAGTTTTAACAGCGCTATTAATATATCAGTAATAGTATTAGTTGTGATATCCCTCATTTACATAAACATTTATTATAGTTATCATGAACTGGCTTTTTTAAATTTGTATACTGTTGTCTGACATCAACTTATGATGTTTGCATGGTTTTTACATTCTAAAATCAACATAATGAATAAGTAAAAGGATATTTTCTACCTTGTTTTTCTGCCTCTCTCTTGAAATGCTCTGTTTTTATGGGCATACCACAATGTAGACTTGGAGGTAAACAGGGGAAGCTTGTTTATAAACTATAATACTGATCTGCCAACATTGTCACTATATGATATATTAAAATAAGCTGATAACATCACTGTTCCCTTTCGGGGAACTCGAGCTGCGTCGAAACGCTGTGAGAACGCCTCTGCGTTAATGCGTCGTGAAGCGCCTGTAGAACCATTCCATCGGAAAAAAGATCGATCGTCGCCGACGTGATGACGTCGCCGACGTGATGACGTCATCAACCGGAGACTATAAAAGGTCCGCGATCACAAACAGGAACTAGCTTCTGAGCCTTCAGCAAGCGATCTGTGTGAACCTGTCTGTCTATTTGGTGTTTTTGTCTGTCTATATCCAGAGATTTTCCACCCTTTTGTTAAATATTGCAGTATATATTAACAAACAAAGAGAAAATAAAATAGATAGAGTAAAATGGCGAGTGAAAGCAGCTTTAAGAGGTGTGTTCATCCCTGCCCACGCTACATCACGAGCGGGGATACACACTCTCTTTGTGTAGCCTGCTTGGGAGCGCAGCATGCCCAGGCAGCCCTCGAGGGGGCTGCTTGCGAGCACTGTGAGCGTATGCCACTGAGAACGCTGCGCTCCCGCCGGGCACTCTTCGAGGAGGGTGCCTCGGCTCGTGTTCCCCGCGGCTCTGGTCCCGCTGCTGCCGAGGCAGAGCGGTGGCTTCAGTCGTGGGGTTCACACATGGACTTTACAGAGGGGTTTGAGACGGGCCCAGCCTTATCTCAGCCCTCACCTGTATCGTCCAGTGTCTCGTCTCGGGGTTTGGAAGCCCGCTCTGCGGTCTCTTCCTCCCTGGGCGGGGCACCGGTGCTCCAACTATCCAGCTCTGAGGAGGTGGACGTTGAGAGCATCGCGACTGAAGACTCGCCACTTCAGTCACCCGCTAGTGAATTGAGGTTCTCACGAGAGCTGTGGCCAGGTTAAATATAAAAATAAGAAATACTGGCTGGCTGAAATATCTGAATCCCATCGAAATCAGAGAGAACGAAATTAGATGAGCGATTCCTGCCCTCTCGTGCAGAGCATCAACGTCCTGCCATTCTTCCCTGACCTGCACACCGAGGTGTCTAGGTCATGGAGGAAACAAGCGGTATCATATAGAGTGTTCAGCCCACATACATCTGCATATAGTAATATATTTGGGCTGAGACACTATGGTTATGGGGCGATGCCGAAGATCGAAGAGACGCTTGCGAGCTATCTCTCGCCTTCAGCTGCATCGTCCCTGGCATTTCCCCTCCGAAGGAAATCGGTGCTTACCTCAGCACACGGTACCCGTCTTCCTTCGGTGCCCACAGGGGGCCGCGCTGCTAACCCCGCCGCAATGTCAGGGCGCAGAGGGTCTCCGCGGGCCACCTGAGGGTGGTCCGCCCCCTCCTCGGAGGGCATGCGAGCAGTCAGGTCAGGTGTTCCCTGCCGGTTCGCCGTTTCAGGGCACTGCACTCGCTGCTCAAATTACACCAGAGGCCAGCCTCGAGAGGCTGGTTCCCTTAGTTTCCCCTCCGTGGGAAGACGGTGCTTACCTCAGCATACGGTACCCGTCTTCCTTCGGTACCCTCAAGGGGCCGCGCTGCCAACCCCGCCGCAATGTCGGGGCGCAGAGGGTCTCCGCGGGCCACCTGAGGGTGGTCCGCCCCCTCCTCGGAGGGCAGGGGAAACAAAAGGACGCTGAGGGTAGTCCCCTCCGAAGGGAAACGGTGTTTACCTCTGCCTACGGTACCCGTTGTCCTGCAGCGCCCTCTGGGGGCCGCGCTGCCAACCCCGCCGCAATGCCGGGGCGCAGACGGTCCCCGCGGGCCACTCGAGGGTGGTCCGCTCCCCCTTCGGGGGGCTCCCGAGCAGTCAAGTCAGTCGTTCCCTGCCGGTCCGCCGCTTCAGGGCACTGTGCTTGTTGCTCAAAATACACCAGAGGCCAGCCTCGAGAGGCTGGTTCCCTTAGTAGATTTTCTAGACGAGTGGAAACGTCTATCAAATATATCTCAGTGGGTCCTGCAGATAATAGAAAAGGGGTACGCCATTCAGTTCAGAAGTCGGCCACCTCCTTTCTGCGGTGTCCTACCTACAGAGGTGGGCCCGGAGCAGGCTCTGGTAATGGCACAGGAAGTAGAGACACTCCTGCAAAAAGGGGCTATAGAGAGGGGTCCCCCTCCCAGCAGGGAGTCTGGCTTTTACAGCCGTTACTTCATCGTGCCGAAGAAGGATGGGGGCTTACGCCCGATATTAGATCTGCGGCTATTGAATCGCTCGGTGGCCAAGCTCAAATTCAAGATGCTTACACTCAGACAGATTGTAGCGCAGGTCAAATCGGAGGATTGGTTTGTCACCATAGACCTCAAAGATGCGTATTTTCATGTCTCCATCCTTCCACATCACAGGAAGTTCCTGAGGTTTGCCTTCGGGGGAGAGGCATACCAATATCGTGTACTTCCCTTCGGTCTAGCACTGTCACCCCGCACGTTCACCAAGTGTGTGGATGCAGCTCTGGCGCCGCTGCGTCTACAGGGCATCCGCATACTGAACTATATCGACGACTGGCTGATTCTAGCGAATACAGAGCAGATGGCGGTTCAGCATCGAGATGCTGTTCTCGCCCATATGTCGAAGCTGGGGTTGAGGCTGAACGCCAAGAAGAGTGTGCTTTCTCCGGCTCAGAGAACCACTTTTCTAGGTGTGAACTGGGACTCGGTAATTATGCGGTCGCAATTATCGCCAACACGCATAGCATCGATCCTGGCAGCCGCCAAAGAACAGAAGCTAGGCCGAGCCGTCACTGTGAAACGGTTCCAGAAACTGTTAGGTCTCATGGCAGCAGCGTCCAACGTGATACCTTTTGGCCTACTGTACATGAGGCCACTGCAGTGGTGGCTCAAAACAAAAGGGTTCTCCCCGAGGGGAAATCCGCTCCGCACGATCAAAGTCACGCGGCGATGCCTACGTGCTCTGGTCATGTGGAAAAACCCGGGGTTTTATCTCAGGGTCCCGTGTTGGGGGCTCATGTTCGTCGCGTAACGCTAACGACAGATGCCTCTCTCACGGGCTGGGGGGGCGACCATGAGTGGTCGCTCATCCCAGGGTCTATGGCAGGAACATCAGCGGCACTGGCACGTAAATCGGCTAGAGATGCTCGCAGTGTTTCTTGCATTGAAACAGTTCCTGCCCGACCTCAAGGGGCCACCATGTGCAGACAACACATCGGTGATCGTCTATATAAATCACCAGGGGGGTCTGAGGTCCCGTCCGTTGGACAATTGGCACATCGGATCCTCCTGTGGGCCCAAGGGAAATTGCTGTCAGTCAGAGCAGTATATATCCCGGGGGTCCTAAATCAGGAAGCAGACAGCCTGTCGAGGCAGGGGCCGAGGCCCGGGGAATGGAGACTCCACCCAGAAGTGGTGGAGCTCCTATGGAAGGTATATGGGAGCTATTTGCTTCAGCGGAGAGTTCTCACTGCCCGCAGTGGTTTCTCTGACCCATCCAGCCCCGCTGGGGTTGGATGCCATGGTACAGGGGTGGCCGAGGCTACCTCTGTACGCCTTCCCCCCGATTGTCTTGCTTCCAGGAGTTCTGGAGAGGGTACGCCGGGACGGGGCCCAGGTACTCCTAGTGGCTCCGTACTGGCCGACCCGAGTATGGTTTTCGGACCTGATATCTTTCCTGGAAGGCTCTCCGATGGAGATTCCGACCAGGAGGGATCTTCTCTCTCAGGCGGGCGGGAGATTCCTGCACCCACGCCCAGAGATGTGGAAACTGTGGGCCTGGCCTCTGAGGGGGCTAGGTTCATAGAGGAGGGTCTCTCGGCCGAGGTCGTAGAGACCATCCTTCACTCCAGAGCTCCGTCCACGAGGAGACTGTACGCTCTGAAAGGGAAACTTTTCTCAGCATGGTGCAGAGAACGCCAGTGGGACCCAGTTAACTGCCCGGTTGGTACAGTGCTGGAGTTTCTGCAGGCAAGGTTCTCGGCAGGGTTGACCCCCTCCACAATAGAGGCGTACGTGGCGGCCTTGGGTGCCGTCCACGTCCCTTTGGGTGGAGTGTCTTGGGAAGACACCCTCTGATTACACGTTTCCTCCGTGGCACTTTAAGGTTGAGGCCTGTTATGCACTCGAGGGTCCCAGCATGGGACTTAGCCTGTGTTTTGCGGGGCTTGTCCGAGCCTCCGTTTGAACCCTTGTAGGAGGTGTCGGATAAGTTCCTCACCTCAGGACTATATTCCTTTTGGCTATTTCATCTCTCAAAAGAATAAGAGATATTCAGTCCCTGTCTGTAGGGCCCTCATGTCTAGAGTTTGCGCCGGGGATTTCTCATCCCAGGCCGGGTTATGTCCCCAAGGTTCCTATGAGCCCACGGGGCCCCATTACTCTTCAAGCATTCTGTCCTCCTCCTTTCACGACGTCAGACCAGGAAGATTAATCTGCTGTGCCCTGTTAGAGCACTAGATACTATGTCCACAGAGCTGCCCTGTGGAGGAAAACTGATCAGCTGTTTGTCTGTTTCGGGCCCCCTAAGAAGGGGCCCCAGTATCTAAGCAGAGGATGAGCAAGTGAGTGGTCGAGGCCATCTCACTTGCTTATGAGGCGGCCGGGCAGCAGTCTCCACTGGCTGTCCGGACGCATTCAACCAGGGGTATGGCTGCTTCTTAAGCATTTTTGTCGGGGGCTTCCCTCCACGATATTTGTAAACGCGGCCGGATGGTCGTCTCCTTTAACTTTCGTCAGGTTCTATGAACTAGACCTGGCATCTACAGTTGGGGCACAGGTACTCTCGTAACCGTGTGCGCTTCGGCTTCACACATACGAGACACTTGGTCCTATGGCGATGTGGGTATAAGCGTTCTCACAGCGTTTCGACGCAGCTCGAGTTCCCCGAAAGGGAACGTCTCAGGTTACGTATGTAACCCTAGTTCCCTGAGGGAACGAGACGCTGCGTCGCTCTGCCATACTCCCGGCGTGTCCGTGATCACTTACTTCAGGCTTTATCAGAAGCTAGTTCCTGTTTGTGATCGCGGACCTTTTATAGTCTCCGGTTGATGACGTCATCACGTCGGCGACGTCATCACGTCGGCGACGATCGATCTTTTTTCCGATGGAATGGTTCTACAGGCGCTTCACGACGCATTAACGCAGAGGCGTTCTCACAGCGTTTCGACGCAGCGTCTCGTTCCCTCAGGGAACTAGGGTTACATACGTAACCTGAGACGTTTTCTCCAGAACAACTGTACAGCCAAATTAAAATTTGTTGCAATATTGTCCTGTTTAAGACTGTGAAGCTGCTTTGAAACAATCGTCATTGTAAAAGTGCTATATAAATAAAGTTGATTGATTGATTGAGTGATTGGTTGAATGATTGGTTGATTGATTCATTGATTGATTCATTGATTGATTCATTGATTGATTCATTGATTGATTGGTTTTAATGGGCAAAGCTTGTTTTAAGGGGCAAATTGTTTTGAAAGCATGTGGGGAAATGGCAACCGGAATTAATTGTCTACAGGGCTTGCAAAACTTATTTATCAAACATACATAATGATTTATCTCGTTTTATTTTTCCTTCAAATATCAAGTCAAAAGAGCAAAAAATGTAGCCTGACAAGCCAGACCTACATCAAGATGTTTGGTCTGGAAACCCGAACACATCTTCCCTTTTTAAGAATGACTTCAGTGCTGTTCTTTGTTCTTTTCTTAGAGAAAAGCTTAACTCCAAGTCTTCCAGAGTCGCGGTCAAAGCTGATTCGAAAGACCACCGTTCGCCAGTTTCTGTGTTTACTAGAAGCACGCGCAGCTCGGCCGTCGTCAATGTGATGGCCCCGCCCACCAACTCTATACACGATGTGATTCGCCCGGCAAGAGTTGGTGATTACAGCTCAGAAGGGTATTGAGAGTTGCTAGACTACACTCGCGGGCAGATTAGCTGCCACTAGGGTGCGTCTAGATTTCTAGGCTACAAAAAAATGCACATCTAGAAAGGAATATTATTTTACAATTTAAGCTCTGAAACTTACAGGATATTCTGATATTACCATAACCTTTCATTTATCAGAGGTTCAAACGAAAAGTTGATTTCTCAATTCACCAGGACCCCTTTAAGACAATTAAAATAATTTTTGATTACCCTCTGTAGTATATACATGATCATTTATATAGTTAACAACTTATAAGATTGAGTTTATTAACATCCTGTATAGGGCTGCATGATAAATTGCAATGAAATTGCACGTGATTTGGCAGAGGCTGCGATAATTGCATGCACAGTTTCTCAGAGCAGCACGGCTGTGATCAGTAGTAAACGCTACTCCAAAAGCCATAGGGCACTCTCGCATAGGGAACTCCAAGAATATGCAGCAGAAGTATGATAGCACATGTCATTCACAGAAATTGTTATAGCTATGAACATCAGACTATCGGTGAGCTGAATAAACATATTAAAACCCTTTGATTAAACATGACTGCTTCTCATGTTTGGAATGATGTTTGACACAGGTTGCTTTTTCATATGCATGTTATAAGCAACTCAAACTTGCAGTGCTTTTAGATGGAACAGCATTTACCACTGATCACAGAGCTGTCCTACATTGACAAACTGCGCATAAAAGATCATTGCAACCTTTGCGATCGCGATAAGCATGTTTTCATGTGAAATGTGATATATCGTGCAGCCTTAGTCCTGTATCACTTTGCGATTTTCTGTCTCTCTGCGTGGCCTTGCAAAAAGGGGGGCCTCGATGGCATAGCTGACAGCTTAGGGGGGCAAGGTGGACTTGCCTCCGTTGCCCTGACCTTAGGCTCGGCTCTGATGGCTGGAGAAGGGCTGGAGCCATTTCTGTATTTGGTAATGTCAAAGCATTAACACAAAACACAAGTTTACAAAAGTTAATACATTTACCTTGACAACTGCATGCCAAACTAGATAGTTTGTCTTTTAACTGTTCAGTTAACCCTGCATGAAAAAAAGGACAGGTGAAAAAAGACTGTTCCTGCTCAGAATATTGGGTCTGCAAGGATTAAACGGAAGCGTCATGAGTCTCAGGGCAGAAAAAAAACTCAGTGATGTCACTCATGGGAACAGTCTCAGAAGATCTCTCGCTGGAACAGAATCTAAACATGATGGTCTGGACAAAGCATGGAAATCTTCTTAAGGCCATGGTAGGTGGGTCCATTAACTTTGACAGCTTTACATGCCTAAAGAAAAACTGGAGAACTTACCATGATGGTATTGAAAGCTGCCATTGCTTTATCATGATGAGAGAAGCTAGCACTGAGTGAAGAACAAAACTCTTCAGGGAAAAGGTGGTAGCTGACATAGGCATCTGTTGATAAAGATGATTAGCTAAGATGTCCCTATAATATTGTCTTCAATGTTCTATCATTACATGATGCCTGGTTGTAAAGATTGAGAAATTCCTCAACATAATATTCAATGGGATGACCCGCTGTGAAATGGAAAGGAGCATATTTGCTGGGTCAAAAGATCTGATGTCCATGGTTGCTGTTGTTGTTTAATGCTCTGGTCTTCTGTCTCGCAGCAGAAGAGGACAAACAAGGTGAGTAGCAAAACGCATTTCTTTATTCGCAGCTTCTAGAGAACAATGGGAGATAGAATAAATGGTGAGTATATCAGCAGCCAGATAGTTTGTAGATGACTTACCTGGATGTTAACAGAGTTTTCTATGTTGCAGCTAGAGAACCCAAAGAATGGACCACAGAGGGAAGCAGCTGAAAACAGAAGACAGATGGCTGAAGACAAATGAAAACAATCTGAGGTAAGTAGAGCAGGTTGGTTGAACAGGTTGTGTTGGAGACGTCTGAGGCGGGTGACATCACAAACCAGGAAATTATAAAGCATGCCCTAGCTCTAACGTCTGTGCCTTCAACAAGCTTTCTATATACAATTGTGTGTCATATTTATTATTGCTTTCAATATCCAACTGAGGAGTTGGATAATAAAAGCATCAACGCTGGAAAAGTTGAGGTCTTGCCATCTCCCTCTCCAGCATATGAAGAACTAGTGGAGGTTGTGTCTTGTGCTGTTGCCAGATTAAACCTTGACTGGCCAGCTGAGAAACAGGACATTTGTCTGAAAAGTAAATTAGAATAATCCAGTCTCCTATAAAGTTAACACTGTACAAACATTTCACTACTTCTCTATATTTGGCCACAAAGAACACGGTTATAGGGCGATAGAAGAGATGTTAGCTAGCTATCTCTCCAACCCAGTTGGCATCGTGCCTAAAGGCCCTGACACTGCCCACCAGCAGACTTTAAAAGTAAATTCCTTGTACGGTGCAAAAACAGCAGGTTGCAACAGACAACAGACACAACAGGAAAAATTGGACCGCATACTATTAATAATAAAAGGTAGCAGATGCTAACATCACCATCTAAAAGCTTGTTATAGTAATGGGAGTTTTTGGCAAGTGATATGATGCTAATGATTTCAATTAAAACGACAGTTAATAACAATAGGTAGGTATGGGAAGGTCTAAACATGGACTAAACTTGAGATAACATGTATGTATTCCTAGAATGAACACAAAACGACAAACTTTGATGTTTATGGAAACTCACCCCATAAGGAACAGAAAAAAAATATTCTTGCAGATCTCGTTGCCTCCAATGAATTAAATCTTTCAGGCACGCTTTTGGTTTGTTGGGGTCTTCTTTGTGGATGTAACCATCTTCAAAATTTGTACTTTGCGTCTGTTTGCTTCTAAATGTCTCATTATTTGCATGTCCTGCCACTCTTTTTCCACAGCTAAAGAATCAAGCCGTATGTTGTACATAATGGCAGGACAAAGCTTCTGGCTACAGGACTGCCTCCCATGCAGAGAGTTCTCTTTTCTCCTTATGTAGCATTACAAGTTACACATTTTCCCCATGTCTCTGTCTTTATCCCCATCAAATGTTACTATTGATATAGCCTCTGATAGCTTACGGTCCAACTTGTCTAATGCCAGTCCGATACATTCTTTCTATTCACTTTTTTCACACACACACACACACACACACACACACACACACACACACACACACACACACACACACACACACACATATATATATATATATATATATATATATATATATATATATATATATATATATATATTTATGATTTATATAATTTATAATATAATTTAGGAAAATGTTAATTTATACTGTTTGTAATACAGTTCGTAGATGGGAAGGAAGGAGGCGGGAACCGGCGAACGTTTCACAAACATTTATTTAAAGTAAAGAAACAAAATGAAAGTAAAACCGCGGGCAGCCCCTCACAGACGACTGCCCGCAAACACACACAAAATAAAACGTGGCCAGCCCCTCACGGACGACTGCCCACAAACACATAAATAAAACTAAACATAAAATCCAGGCCTGGTCCTCTCTCGTCTTCCGCTGCCATGCTCCTCCTTTTATGCTCCCGTCACATGGCCGCGAGACGAGACCGGTGTGCCACGCAGCTGGCACTCGTTGACATTAATCACCGGCCCGCTCTCGCGGTCCCTCGCCCCGCTGCCTGTCACACCACATACCCCCATCGCCCCTCGCAGGCCGGGGGGCACTCCCGAGACTGCGCTCTACTCCACCCCCCAACCCCCCAACCCCCCAACCCCCCCCCCCCCCCCCCCCCCCCGATCACGGCGGCCGCGGCACCTGGGGGTAAGGACAGAGAGGCGAGAGAAATGTAGACGGGAGCACGAGGAGCCCGCGGACGAGAGAGGGGAGAGAGGGAAAAAAAAAAAAAAGAAAGAGAGAAAAAAAAAATTCTGGTCCGGTTCCCAGACACACTGCCGTGCGGCCCTCCGCCCGCCGAGAGGCTCTTCCTCGCGGTGCTGTGCGATGGCACTGGACGCCTGGTGGGCAGCTCGATCCTCCTCCGCCCCCTGGCGGCCGGCGGTGACTCCTCCTTCCGAGGGACCCGGCAGCGAGCCCCGCACTCCCTGCTCCTCCTCTCTCAGGCGGATGGCAGCAGGCTCCGGCCCACGGCAAGCGCGGCGACTCCTCCGCTCCCTCTCGGACGGCAGCCACCCCACCTCGACCCAGGGGCACGGCAGCGAGGTCTCTGTCCCACCTTTCTCGCTCCAGCACCATCGCCTCGGGCAGCCCTCGCGGTCTTTCATCATCCGCGCTGCCCGAACTCCTCAGCAGCGAGGGCTCTCCGACAGCGCGTCCCTCCTTCCTCCCGGGTTTCGGCACCAATGTAATACAGTTCGTAGATGGGAAGGAAGGAGGCGGGAACCGGCGAACGTTTCACAAACATTTATTTAAAGTAAAGAAACAAAATGAAAGTAAAACCGCGGGCAGCCCCTCACAGACGACTGCCCGCAAACACACACAAAATAAAACGTGGACAGCCCCTCACGGACGACTGCCCACAAACACATAAACAAAACTAAACATAAAATCCAGGCCTGGTCCTCTCTCGTTTTCCGCTGCCATGCTCCTCCTTTTATGCTCCCGTCACATGGCCGCGAGACGAGACCGGTGTGCCACGCAGCTGGCACTCGTTGACATTAATCACCGGCCCGCTCTCGCGGTCCCTCGCCCCGCTGCCTGTCACACCACACTGTTAATTATTGTTCATTTATTATACTTTAATTTTGACAATTTGAAGGAATACATATTAGTAGGCAACATAAATTCTGTAGATTAAAGGTATTGTTCATCGATACTTAATGCATCAACTTGTTCTAATTAATCATTAATCATGCAAACAATCAATAGCCTACCAAAGACATGTTTTTTATTTTTTATTTTTATTTATTCATATAGTTAAATAAATATGATTTATTATGCATATTCATGCAACATTCCCTGAAACTTTCCAAAAGCATACAGAATAAACCAGAGGTGGCAATGTGAAATGACTTCACCTACATGCATGCACCATTGAATTATTAAGCTCTTCACTGGGGATAACCGACTGTCGTTATAGTTCCCTCTGTAGCAGTCACAGATAAGCGTGGCTGATTCTTTTTGAGTTTGCAGAGCTTTGGGTGCATGGTGGCGCAGGGAATTCGCTTCAGCGACTGCAGTCAGAGATAAGAGGAAGAAAGGGATATGTAGATGTTCTTTGCTGGGAAAGGATGTGGAAGAAAAGGTAGGCAGAGTGATTCTACATTTCACTCTCCACCAACAGTGTGGCCTGCATAATGATAACTTTCTCAAAGTGAACAAAGGCATCAAAAGGATTGTGAGAAGCAAGGATTATTTAAATACTAGGTGTATTAAAAGTCCTGGTGTGCCTTTCCATCCCTAAAGTCATCTGGGGGAAAAAATAAAATAAAAAAATACACAGCAACACAGCTCAGTTTTAGCCTGCTGAAAAGCATGTATACACAATGGAATCAGCAGTGTTAAATAGCAGCTGACTAAGGGGCAGAGATAAAAAGGCAGTCGTTCATTCAAGCTAAGCCAGAATTAGCTCATGTCATACAAGAAAGGCTGCAAGAAAGTGATACGACAGTACCCAGCTCTAAATTCTAGTTATGTCACTAGTTTATCTTGAACACACAGTTCCTGAAGTCTGAGTATGGGATGTTTCATTCAATATACAGCACCTGTCAGGCATTTGTTCCCTTTGGCTGGATTATTCAATTGCATTTGGTGTGAATATTACAGGTATTTTCCATTGATCTGTCATGCCTAGATGGATTGCATGTCTGTCTGGGATAAGTACATATTTAAAAGTTGGCATGAAACTGAAATTGCGATGACTTTTCTTCCCTATTGTGATGAATATCCGAATAAAACTGCTATGAAATAATGAGAAAAATGTGAAAATGAGTAAATGAGAAAAAAAAAAAAAAAAAAAAAAAAAAAAAAAAAAAAAAAAATTCTTGTGCAAAACGTCCTTTTTTCTGACTTTTTTTTTTTTTTTTTTTTTTGCTGCTACAGGTAAATAACTAGATTATGGTAATACATTAAAATAATGATACCAGTTTGTTTGAATAAATACTTGTTTTTGTAGAGCTATATAACCAGAAGTGGATGACATCAGAAGCCTTGCACATTCGACTTAAAAATGGCCACATCAGCTTTTACACTAAAAATAAGGTGGATGCTCATCATCAGAGAAGATCGGGAGGGCATGTTAATGTTTTGGAATGAAAATTATGGTTGAACATATTTTTAAATAATAATAATAATAATAATAATAATAATAATAATAATAATAATAATAATAATAATAATAATAATAATAATACTACTAATAACAATAATAATGCATGCAACATTCCATGAAAATATTTGAACTCTCAGTTTTACTGTGACTGAAATCAATAAAGCAATGCTGAAGATCAACCTGTCATTAAAAAGATAATTATATGGTGCAAATAAACAAATCAATTGGTGGAATAACGATTTGTTGATTGATTTTTTTCTTCTTTTTTTTCTTAGAGGAAATTCACTCTAAATCTCCTCCACTTTCTTTTACTCTCTCAAACATTGGTGCTGTACAAGGTTGCCACTAGTAAGGGACATTTTTGTTCTGACCTCCTTCTGTTAAAAGAGGGGATGTCCTTGGCAGGGATGTGTACGGGACATGGATGCATAAAGTGTATTAAAAACGAAGTGCAAAGTCCTGAAGGTTAATTTACTCTTAACTCTTTTTAAGTATCTGTCTGTAGGGGCTTCATTAGGGTGACACGCTGAATGCTGGAGAGGACGAGATTAACATTGCAGGGGAGACATATTTCCCATTCAAACTGTCTGTCCATCTATTCTCAAACCAAAATGGGCGTCACAAGCGCACACGCTCCTGTGCACGCACACACATACAACATCTGGAGTCGACTAGTTAAACAGCATAATGGGCAAGGACAGCTCAATGGCACTGGGATGCAGCCAACATGGGACTTGCTTTTTTTTCTATTGTCCTTTTAATTAAACCCGTATTCCATTTGTATCTGTTGTGATATCCTTGGCTGAAAACAATTACAAGGGAAATATTTGATTGTGGTCACACTCCACGTACATATTTTGCATTATGCAGTGCGTGAACACAATCCGACTTCTTTTAGTTAATCAGCATTGTCATTGCATCTCATTACCAATAGAATAGCATTTCCGATGGCGGATTATAGAAGTTGATTCCCATAATCAAACAGCTTGGCAATCAAACAGTCCCTAAATGAATGTTACCATTTCAGCTCCACTGCTTTAATGCATTGATACTAGAGTTAATCACATTTTGCTGTCTTACTGTTCTAATTTAAACATTATTAAAATATGATGTAATCAATGACCATTTAATCACAGATGCACTGCAGAGTTGGCTTTTTATGACCAGATATGGTCAGAGAATCTGTTCGAAAATATACTTTGAGGTTTTATAGATATAGAGAGAGATAATTATTTGCAAAGATAAGCAAAGGAATTTAGGTTCTTAGTCAGGCTGGTATCTTTCTTTCTTCTGTTTGCTTCTTTTTTTCCAACAGTACTGTATTGTTCATTGAAACCTGGCCACATGCGGGGATCAATAGACTTCTTCTAGACATTGTTCCTTGTAACTGTGTAATGGGGGAGAAATACCCAATGCCTGAGTGCAGAAAGGGGAGAGGCCTCACTCTTGTGTATCGATCCTCTAGCACAGACTTGAAGCAGACCAAGGGCAACTCCCAGCTCTTGTTCGCTCTCAGCATCTTCCTCTCTCCCACACACACACACATTTTGTACACATGGGTAGAACATCACCGATGAAGGGAAGACCAGCAGGGCAGGGAAACTCTTAGAATGCTGAGGATAGATAAAAGTGCTTTGTTTCCATTACAGATGCACTCTAAAGATAGAACTGAGGGATTATGAAGAGAGAATAGAGGAGGAAAAAAGCACAGGTACACATTTATCTACTCTGGGCTTTATCTCGACACTCATGTAGAGTGTACTTGTGTAGCGTGGGAACAAAATACCCCAGCAGAAATGAAACAGCAGCACCCTTTTGATTCCAGCAACACTAGTGTAGTGGCTCTCAAATGGTTTTGCTTCAAGAACTACGTTTCACAGCAGATGAAGTGGTGACACTGTACTAAAGTTGTTTACTGCAGAAAGACAAAAAAAAATGTCCTTAAACCTAAATCTAAACCTTAACAAATTTATAAACATTTGGGAGTTGTACAGAGGAACAATAATATGCAATATGATAAATTGGCGATGACAAGGAAAATAGTAAAAAAAAAAATGTGGGGGAAAAAAACTGCAGAAGCTAACATCATAAACTCTGTAAATCATTGGGACACTTGTAGATGGTGGTTTATTTTGATTGGCGTCAAATGATTTTTTATTGTTGTTGTCATTTAGCTTTGTTTTCCCTGCTATATATTATTGCATACAATGTATTTTTATTAAGCTAACAGGTTAGCTTCATATTATATTTATATATTACATTTAGAATATTCATTTTAAATTGTATTTAATATTTATTAAATATATTAATCTAATTTAGCATGCTGACATGTCTTCAGTGTGTTTGTAGTTTTTCACCACTCTTTCTAGGGTTACCGTCATAAGTTCTGTGTGTTGTTAATCATCTCGTTTTTTTCTGTTATTTAACCTGCACCCTTCCTTACACTCTTCGTCCAGTCACTGTTGTGTTAGTGTTTGTTTCCTTGCCTGTCTGCCTGTTCCTAAGTATTATAATTTATATCTTAATTTGGATTTGATCTTCTGATTCTTCAGTTTTCCCTAAATTAACTATACCGTGACAGATGACTGGACCTAAAAGAATATATATAGCGATAACCTACATAAATATCACCCCTGGGAAGGGAGATGGACTTTTTGAAGGATGCACTGTTTTTTATCTTCTATGATTATGTGGAGGAGTTTTTAGACAACTGCCAACAGCCACCTGCAGTGCACCTTACCTTAATGGAGAGATTTTGCCTGGACGATATAATTCAGAGTGGAGGAAAACAACATCATCAGGAAATTAGTTTTCACCAGAACCGGCAGGGATTGGTTAATTGACTTTTGGTCAGAACCACTACCAGTCTCCATCCAGAGTGCAGTGAGTGTGACGTCTCCAGACCCCATCCAGAGTACAGTGAGTGTGACGTCTCCAGACCCCATCCAGAGTGCAGTGAGTGTGACGTCTCCAGACCCCATCCAGAGTGCAGTGAGTGTGATGTCTCCAGACCCCATCCAGAGTGCAGTGAGTGTGACGTCTCCAGACCCCATCCAGAGTACAGTGAGTGTGACGTCTCCAGACCCCATCCAGAGTGCAGTGAGTGTGACGTCTCCAGACCCCATCCAGAGTGCAGTGAGTGTGATGTCTCCAGACCCCATCCAGAGTGCAGTGAGTGTGATGTCTCTAGACCCCATCCAGAGTGCAGTGAGTGTGACATCTCCAGACCCTATCCAGAGTGCAGTGAGTGTGACGTCTCCAGACCCCATCCAGAGTGCATTGAGTGTGACGTCTCCAGACCCCATCCAGAGTGCAGTGAGTGTGATATCTCCAGACCCCATCCAGAGTGCAGTGAGTGTGACGTCTCCAGACCCCATCCAGAGTGCAGTGAGTGTGATGTCTCCAGACCCCATCCAGAGTACAGTGAAGGCAATATCTGTAGTCTCCTGTCCCTGTTCAGAGAGGGCAATGTCTCCTGTCCTGAATCCAGAGAGGACTCCATCTTCTGGATCTGCATTGATCCCCTGAGATGCCGGCATCACTATGGCTCATTGTAGCACCGGAACAAAATATGTTGTAGTATGTTGAAAAGAGTATTCTAAAGATACCCGGATGGTTTACTTTTTCTGGTCAGAATTTGAAGTGTGGATCGATGCACACTCTAATGGCTGATATTGCCCACAACCCATTGCGAGTTGGACAAAGATTTAATTAGTATACTTTTTATTTAGGATTTTTTGCATTTTAGTCCACATGCTGTTAGTCGCAGACTGAATTCCTTATTATCCTCCGTGTCACCTAAGCACGCCTTATCTGATGCTACAGACTTACATTGATACTTGACTGCTTGATGTTCCTGACTTACTTGTTAGCTACTTCTATCACATCCAAGTCATCCTCCAGTCATTATATAATCCAAGTTGTCTTTCAGTCATCTCTCTCAACGTTGTTTCCTCATGCCGTATGTATGTCCTCAAGCATTTCTGTAGACTTATGCAGCGTTTCAGGCAGGTTTTTCAGCCCGTAAGTTACTACTTCAAACCATGACTCACGACTTTGTAGCGTTCCAGGCAAAGTCACTGCAAACTGTCTGAGCACAAGGATTTGGGGTAGTATGGTGGACCGTACAGGAATTATGCTCATTGACAATCATTTCTATCACCAAAGGTGTTTAGGGACTCCTTGCTTATTTGAGGGAAATGGAGGAGAAAAAATGGTGGCGAAGTTGGTATACCTTTTATTTTACATTATTTGTATATTTGGAAATGGATTTGGTATTAATTTATTATTGTACTCAAGCCCCATAGGGGCTGCCATTGTTGTTTTGTGGGCTATGTGATGTCCGAGTGTGTAACTTGGTGTACATCGATGTAGTATGAGTTCACAGATGGGAAGCCATGGGTTTGACTGCTGTTCCAGTGAACTTTCATGGGTAGAAGGTTGGAAAAACACATGTTACTGATTGCCTGGAACGCAGCATACTACTCAAAGTTAACAATAAAGTTATATCTTGTGTTCTAAGGATCTAAAGCGTCATCACTCACCTGTTTATGTTCCTGCGATTGCAAATTATAATTTTTTAACACAACCACATATAAAACAATAAACAAATAAAAAATATCAATTCCACACCTTAGACTGATAACATGTAGTGCTAAACCTTGATACAAGGGGCACCAAGTAAAATCTTGCCTAGGGCAGCAAATTGGACAGGGCCGGCCCTGAACATACCTGTTTGAATTTTACCTCAGTTCTGCTCATTCTTTCCAATCCTGAGCATGACAGTTAACTAATAATCATAATACTGTTTATTAAGCTAAAATACCTCAAAAACAGTTCTGACATGACACAATTTGAAAGCTCACACATTATCAGACACACATAGCTGCAAATAGCACACCAGAAAATGTTGCTGATGCTTCAAAGTGTCAAATAAATCCCTGGTTATGTGGCTAAAGGTTAGTCTTTGATCTCTGGAGAGGGTGAGGATTAGTATTTCTCACCTTTAAAAGAAGAAGAGAGAAATGGGAGAGGCTGGCCATGTGATTCCTGCCTGAGTAAGGTAATAAGGACAGAATAAAAATGATCTGCGTTTTGGCGTAATATAGTTGTAATAGACTTGCTCTCTGCAGGAGACACAGGAAAAATAGATTGACGTCCCGCAGAGAAAAGTCTCCCCCCGATGGGGTTTCCCCTGGGATGGAATGCACACGTTCATCCAACCTCCATCTGCCAGAGCAGTCATCTATCATTCTACATTCTACCGTGCAACTGCTTCTTTAGAAAATGGAAACGAACCTGCCACGACGACCTGCATAAAGATTTCTGATTAGTGTCAGCTTCCTTTCGCATGTTCAATATGCCTGATGGTGGAGATAGTTTTGTTCAGTTGAGCTTATGAGCTCTCTGAGGTAAAAGTGAGTTTCTATCAGACTGCAGGTGTTTATCTATAATCAGTTCATAATGAATGAGATATATTCCTAGAGAGAGATTCCTGATCCCCCTTCCAGATACTTGATATATATTGGACAGACTATATGAATCTGCAGGTTGTATTATATAAAACCTGTTCTTCTCCTTTAAAAAGCTAGAATAAAGCTTCCCATGTCTTCTCTTTCCTTACTGTCACTCTCCATCCAACAACACCTTCTCTTTACAGTCTTCAAAAAAAAAAAAAAAAAATACTTCAACAACAAACAAAAAAAACTTCAGATAATTAACCAGAAAGTCCGTCTTTTGTTTAGAGTCACTAACATGTCATACATTACTGAGCTTAGAGCATTCAGCCAGAACAACCAAAGACATTTACATCACATCAGCCTGTTCTACAATACAGGTAGCATTGTAACTATTAAAATGCATATGGAATAAGATTAAGTACTACCCTGATGAAATGTGACACACTGTAATGAAAAAGAGACAGAGGGAGAGAGAGACGGAGAGAGAGACAGAGGTACACACATTCACTATCTATTAATCATTTAACACCACCTTAATAACACATTTATCAGATGACTGCAAAAATCAAAGAAGTTATGAAATATTAAAGTCGCAAGACCAACATTACACAGTCAAGTCATAAATCATAACAATAATGAATAATTTACATATGTGCATATCATTCCTCTGGTCTTTTTGGCCTACTGTAGATTGATCACTCAAAGCACAGGAATCTATCTTAATGAAGTGTGATCAATTGAGGTCCGTATTCACTTGCGTTAAAAGTTAAAATGTCAACGTTTTATTTTCGATAGACGTTAAGATGTATTGCCGATTTTTGGAGGTTCCCACTGACTAGCACTTGCATTGATTATTATTAAAAAAAAAAAAGCTGCAGAAAGCATCTGCCTGCAGTGTCTTCCCTGATGTGTTGTTCAGGCTACTTTAAACAATTGCTATCTTTTCCATTCCTTCATTTGGGTCTGATTGAGGGCTTCAGCCACGATGAGATCGATACCTCACAGTGAATACAAGACTGACAGAGTAAATTGGGTTCTCTTGTTTAAGTTAACAGAGGACCTCAACGTGATTTTTACTTTGTGGCTTTTGGCCCAAACAGAATAAAACATTCTCAGACAGACCCCCGTCTGACGAGTTACCCTGTTTAATAAATGAGTGCTTAAAGAAGACCACATAAGACAAGGTGATGTCTTAGACTAAAAGAAAGTGCAAAAGCAAAGGAGGAAGTCGAATCCCACTGTGGAAAATAAAACAAATGGCAGTTTCAATATTCATCCCTGAGATTTTTTAATCTTTGAATGCGTGACCTCTAAGATGGCCTGATATGCTGAATCAACAATAATTACAGCTGACTGTGGATGGTTAAGGTACAGATCCAGACCCAACATCATGTCTTAATGTACTTTTTTTTTTTTTTTTTTAAATAAGACTGAGCAATCAATCGGCAGCATCAATACCCCTTAGCATTGCTTTAACTGTGCGCCTCTGCTAGCTAATGAAATCTGTGCAAAGCTCCTCCAGCTATCGATCGGAAGGAGCTCTAATTTGCCGCTTGAGATCAGGCAGCTCCATCTCTACCTTTTCTCTCTTGTCTCTCTCTTTCCTAACTCCTCCTTCTGCCACTCTTTCACATAGCAGATAACTGCTGAGTAGACTTGCCTCGAGCTGCATATGAAGCTAGGGTGCAGGGCTATGGGAATATTTCATCAGACATTTAACAAAGTATTTTAAGCCAAGTAGATATGTGTTAGTGTAAAAAAAAAAAAAATCAGATGGAGTACTGAGCTCTGGTGAAATTAAACAGCCTCTTAACAAGTAACAACTGTACTCTGTAGCTATCATCCAAAGACTACAGTATGAAGCTGATGTGTCGTGACTATCTTATGATTATTAATATAAATGCTTGCTTTTGTATTCTAAAAACCCTGCTAGTCACACTAGACAATCAGGCACAGGACAACAGATACTATGTTTTCATTATTTCCTACAAAAACCATCTAAAAAAATAAAATAGTCATGGTTGCAGATTAGACGTTTAGGCATGGACAAAAAAAAAGTTTATCTACTACTCTAGTTAGAAAATACATACAGTTTTCCTGAATATGCATATTTAGGAATTGTAATAATCACATTAATACAAGTAACATCTCGGTTACATATATAACCCTGAAGGAAGGGAACGGAGACATTACATCAGTATTGACGAAATGGGGGGTTCGCTTAGAAAGCCAGCTGCCTTCAATCTCAATCAATACGATCCAATGCGTGGGTATAAACAGCGTTGCATTGCAGTCACGCATTTATGTTACCTGCTGAGGAGCCGAGGCCGACCACCCCGGCCATACCAACGGTACAGCGGATGTGGCATGGGGACGTAACATCTCCGTTCCCTTCCTTCAGGGAACGAGGCTTACATACGTAACCAAGACATTCCCTTTCAGTCAGTACACTACGAGTTACGTCAGTACTTATGAAATGGGGGTCCGAGTCTAATCATGCCACAGCGGCTGTCTTCCAGCATCCTGGGCTGACCTGTGCACCCTGTATCAGAGTTCAACATGACGAGGGACTGGCTCAAGGTACACTGGAAGGCATATCCCACTTGGAGAAATCCAATCACAGCACCTACCCATACGGAGGACTTAGGAATACACGTATGACCCACGTATGGGATGCATACGGAAGAACCTGGAGTATCCAGCCGCAGGTGGAAATGTTTTTTAACCCCAGAGGTGGCAAGGGTCTCGCCAAGGGAAGACACGCACTCAAGGAGACTTACTGTGGAGAATAAACATATGACGGTTGGCCTGCAGGGGAACCGTGCACACGGGGCACCTAGCCTGACACGAGGGCTGGAACCATTCAGGCATGCACACTGGTGCCTGCATCAACACTGCTGGAGGAACTCGGGGCCTTCGGAGAGGCTCACCTGAGCAAATATAAGCGCGCGTATCCGGTCCATTTCGGAGGGGAATGGCGCAGCAAGTGAAGACACCAGCGTGTGTCCAGTCACTGGCCATCTGGGGCAAGTAAACGAGAGGACACAGGCTCCACTCGCAGATTATAAAACCTGGCGAATGTGTTCGGTGTCACCCAGCCTGCAGCTCTACAGATGTCTGTCAGTGAGGCGCCATGCGCTAACGCCCAAAAGGCCGCTACGCTCCTAGTGGAGTGTCATGATGGAACATGATGCATCCATGAATGTGCACTTGGCGTGCGCGAGGCTCAAGCACGCCAAACAGTGCTCATGCCCGTCAAGCGGACTAACATATCGACCGCACCCAGGAACGGAGCACGGGCGAAACATCTTTAAAAAGACGTGCCGCGTGCAGCTCTTTTAGAGAGGAGTTTTACTCAGGCAGTGCTGAGGGAGAACGCCCAGGGAGAACACACAGACCACTGCACAGATCAACAGGAATGTGGGACTCGCTGGAATACGCCGTCACACCAACACTCTGGGGAGACACTCGTTTTGAAGAGATACAACACTTAGAAAGGCAAGTAATACTCGGCTCTGAAGCAGAAACATAAATGCGTGATTGCAATGCAACGCAGTTTATACCCACGCAGTGGGGCGGGGTTGCATTAGGCAAATTCCGCAGACCCATGACATTTTCATGTCATTGGATCGTTTTGATTGAGATTGAAGGCAGCTGGCTTTATAAGCGAAACCCCCATTTCGTCAGTACTGACGTAACTCGTAGTGCACTGACTTAAAGGGAACAGTTAGTTAACAGTTGATAATAGAAAATGTTTGTATTAAAATATAACAGTTAGTTCCTGGCCTCAAATTTGATTTGCTTGTGTGGCATCCAGCCCAACATAATGTACAGTCCAATAGCACTGTACATTAAAAAAGCTACAGACTAAGCAGTAGTGGGTGCTTTTTCTCAGTCACTTATTCTGCTGGTTACATAACTAAACAAAAAGTGAGTGTAAGTGAGTTATTCAGTAAGTCATTTATTCAATGGATTAATTCAGAAAAACTAGATGTATCAGAAATAACCTTATATATCCATGATCTTGAAGAAACGATTGAAAACAAGTGAGCGAATTTGGACGATGAGTGTGTCAGAAAGGCTGCGGATGCCATCTTCCGCCTGCCAAGATGCAGGGATTCATTTGGCATGACCCTCACTCTTCAAGGGTATTCTCTAGAGCAGGGGTCTCCAACATTTTTTCAGAGCAACTTTTAACAAAATAAATAAATAAATAAATAAATAAAATTATCATGTATCTTTAAATACATGTTTCATGATACATTTTTTTTTAATATCGTGTATCTTTAAAGTAATGATACTGCACAGTGAAATAAATTCACCAGTTTTTATGTTGAAAACTGAGAAAAAAATTCCCAATAAATTAAATGATATGGACTTTTTTTTTTGTATAATTATGACAATAATAACATTACAAACGATGGCCAGATTGTAAAGGAGTGTCTTGCAACATAACATGTTATCTACTAACGTACTACAAGTTCAAATAAAGTTTTGACAAAATGTTTCATAAAAAGATAAACCACACATTTTAGCCTTTAAATCATTTGTATGAATAGGATGAATCAAAATGATAAGTAACTGTCATTTTAACTACTACGTAAACAAGGTTTATCATCCAAAGTGTTAAGACTTTTAGAATGCACTTTAGTTTATTTTCAATCTGTATTTAAAGCTGAACAGTAAAAATTCAGTCTGATTTTCACACTGTCTGAACGATAAAACCAGACAGACAAAAATGTAAATCCACTGTCTGTATGTAGTAGGTGGTGCTTACAAAAAAAAAAAAAAAAAAAAAAAAAAACAGAAATTAAGCAGTTTACCCTCTGTAAACACTGCACTTTATTAGGCATTGCACAGAGGGAAGATGGAAAGCAAATGCCATCAAAACTTTTCTAAAGACAGTTGGTTTCCCCTTAGAGATACATTTAAATATTAGCTCATTTAAACATTCTTACAGATCATTTCTCTCAGAAATCTGCATTCTGTCATGTTTTCACACCAAAAATAAATAAATAAATAAATAAACATATGCTGCATGCTGTGCCGGCGTAATAAACTTTACTTAATCTTACTTGATTGAAACTTTGAAGTCCAAATTTGTTTATGTTGTTGGTTGTCTGTTATATTGGAATTCCATGTGCCTGCTCCTAAATAATAAAATAATAATAATAACCTTACAGCCGATATGTCAAACTTGATTTACATTGTAGGGGGTAGGACACCAGTCTATATTAGCTCACTAAAGTATGCCAAGACTATGTGTTGGAAACCCCTGCTCTAGAGGATATCCATTGTACATATTATACACTCCTTATTTTAGGGCCTTATGGGATTAAATGAGTGCACTTGATAATGTCCACAATGGTTTTGGACACAACCAAAACCATTGTGGACATTATAGTGCACTCAAATAGTGCAGTATATAAAAAGAATAAGGGGCAATTTTGAACAAATCCATTCATTTATGAACAAAACATATGATGGTCTTCATGACAGTCACTGCATTATTCATTCATCGGATTCATCGGATTCATCCAGGATTCTTGACTGTGTGCTGCTCAGAGATGTGCAACATTTCAATATTGGGAAATATTGAGTCTACAATATAATTGACTTGTATATTTTTGTATATGCCATTTGTGCCGCACCAAGGTTGAGCAGAGCTTAACTTTTTGTGATTGAATGTGAATGTTGGACATAAAAGAGACATTTTCTTGTTTTTAGAAAATGTTTGATTCTCTTTCAAAAACAATCACATTTCGTGTTTGACATCAACTCTTTAGTCTTACCAGGCTTTTGGCTGAGAAAAAGCTGTAAGGGTTTTGGTCAATGAGGCTTGCAGTAATACCACTTTCTCTCCCTTTCAAGGAGAGATCCAACAGTCTGTATCACAAGGGATTAGACCATGGGGAAATGTTCCTAAATACTGCCAAGCAAAACTGCATTAGAATGCACAGTCGACTCTAATTAAGGTGGTTTCTAAAGCATTATGTGGTGCAGTTGAGCAGGCCAAATACAACACAGTGACACCCGGCTATATTGCCAGTTGCTCTAGAATGAAGACAGACCTTTCCTTCAGTCTGTAGTTGGCAAACCCAGTGATATAATGCTCATCTGACCACAGAGGCTATCACAATACCATTAGTGGATGTCTTAACCAGAGATTTTTCACAATCATAATGTAGTTTTCCTCACTCTTGTGTAAAAAGAGATGTTTGTTTCAACTTCATTGGATTGACAACCCATGGAGACTAAATAGCATGTTAGACAGTAAATGTTCCAGATGAAACAGCCCTGCAAAAACAAACACAAAGGAAACCTTCAGAATTTTAATTCAGAATTGTAAAATAATAAGGCTGCATATATCTCAGACCTCTGTTGTAATGTGTGTGTTCCATTCCTAATTTGCATCAAACATTATTATTATTATAATTTTATGATCTTCATGCGTCTTCAAATATTTGTTTGTAAGATGCACATATTTGTATCTAGCACCAAACAAAGAGTTGCATCATCATTTTACTTTCCTTTACTTTGTCTGATATACTCTGTTGTCAACATATAGTTTTCAATAGAAGATATATTGCATATTATGGTGGTGCAGCAATAAACATCCCTGACATCTCACATAAATGAAAAGACCCATGCTGCATTTATCAGTTGAACAGGTCACCCAATACCTCATTCTCTGACATTTTGGCAGTGGCTAAAGTACCTGTCTGACCTTTTATCGTTAGTGTTGTTGAGTTCTGCACCACATAGTGGAATAGCAATACATATTAAACAGCACAAATATACTATCCATTCAATAAATACACAGAAAATAGAGAAAGTGCAGCATTGAAAAAAAGAAAGAATATCTTACAATTTTTGGAAGATTTAGTACAAGACCAGTGTTCTGGACCATGCTAATGGCCTAATCTAATCATGGCTTCAAGCTCTCAGCCACCATTATTCATAACTAATAAGCTATATTCTGGTGGACAAAGACTACAAACATAACAGAGAAAATGTGTGTATAATAAATGAATACATATAAAATAAAAAAAACAGAATCGATCTCAAAATGTCACTCAATGTGTTCTTCTTCTTCTTTTTCTTCTTCTTCTTCTTCTTCTTCTTCTTCTTCTTCTTCTTCTTCTTCTTCTTCTTCTTCTTCTTTTTTCTTTCTTTCTTCTTCTTCTTCTTCTTCTTCTTCTTCTTCTTCTTCTTCTTCTTCTTCTTCTTCTTCTTCTTCTTCTTCTTGTCATACAGGTCCTTCTAAAAAAATGCATATTATGATAAAAGTTCATTATTTTCCATAATGTAATGATAAAAATTAAACTTTCATATATTTTTGATTCATTGCACACCTACTGAAATATTTCAGGTCTTTTATTGTTTTAATACTGATGATTTTGGCATACAGCTCATGAAAAAAATAGCATATCATGAAAAGGTTCTCTAAACGAGCTATTAACCTAATGATCTGAATCAACTAATTAACTCTAAACACCTGCAAAAGATTCCTGAGGCTTTTAAAAACTCCCAGCCTGATTCATCACTCAAAACCACAAACAGGGGTAGGACTGCCGACCTGACTGTTGTCCAGAAGGCCATCATTGACACCCTCAAGCGAGAGGGTAAGACACAGAAAAAAAATTCTGAACAAATAGGCTGTTCCCAGAGTGCTGTATCAAGGCACCTCAATGGGAAGTCTGTGGGAAGGAAAACGTGTGGCAAAAAACGCTGCACAACAAGAAGAGGTGACCGGACCCTGAGGAAGATTGTCGAGAAGGACAGATTCCAGACCTTGGGGGACCTGCGGAAGCAGTGGACTGAGTCTGGAGTAGGTGCCGCATTCCCCAGGTCAAGCCACTTTTGAGCTACAGAGAAGCAGCACTGGACTGTTGTGCTCAGTGGTCCAAAGTACATTTTTCGGATTAAAGCAAATTTTGCATGTCATTCGGAAATCAAGGTGCCAGAGTCTGGAGGAAGACTGGGGAGAAGGAAACGCCAAAATGCCTGAAGTCCAGTGTCAAGTACCCACAGTCAGTGATGGTCTAGGGTGCCATGTCATCTGCTGGTGTTGGGCCACTGTGTTTTATCAAGGGCAGGGTCAATGCAGCTAGCTATCAGGAGATTTTGGAGCACTTCATGCTTCCATCTGCTAAAAAAGTTTTATGGAGATGAAGATTTTGTTTTTTTCAGCACAACCTGGCACCTGCTCACAGTGCCAAAACCACTGGTAAATGGTTTACTGACCATGGTATTACTGTGCCCAGTTGGCCTGCCAACTCTCCTGATCTGAACCCCATAGAGAATCTGTGGGATATTGTGAAGAGAAAGTTGAGAGATGCAAGACCCTACACTCTGGATGAGCTTAAGGCCGCTATCGAAGCATCCTGGGCCTCCATAACACCTCAGCAGTGCCACAGGCTGATTCCCTCATGCCACGCCGCATTGAAGCAGTCATTTCTGCAAAAGGATTCCCGACCAAGTATTGGGTGCATAACTGAACATAATTATTTGAAGGTTGACTTTTTTGTATTAAAAACACTTTTATTTTATTGGTTGGATGAAATATGCTATTTTTTTTTAGATGGTTTGGGTTTTCATGAGCTGTATGCCAAAATCATCAGTATTAAACCAATAAAAGACCTAAAATATTTCAGTTGGTGTGCAATGAATCTAAAATATACATGAAAGTAAAAATTTTAATTACATTATGGAAAATAATGACCTTTTATTAGAATATGCTATTTCTTTGAGAAGGACCTGTATACTGTGTGTTTAAGTTGTGTACATTACTGTTAATATTATTAATGAGACTGGGTTGTGTATGGTCCATTTTAGACTTTCATTTAAATATCATGTCATACTGTGTACTGTTTATAGTCCCGTAAAAATTTCAACCCAAATGACTATTAAGGAACAATACCTTAAAGTCTTTTAATGTGCATTTATATATTTATGTTTTTTTCTCTCCACAATTTAGGGAAAAAAGGCTATTTTCTACCCTGATTTTAGCCCTCTGATATTAACGCTTTGTGAGACCTAAGTGTAAACACCTACTGCAGTGATTGGCTAAAAACTTTGCATATGAAATAAGTATTGCATGTGGAATCCTCTCAAATACTTTTACTAGTAAAGCTGGTGAGATTAACAAATCGTGAAATGTGTTGATTATAGTCTCATATTTAGATCTATCCCCATAAATGTTGCAGTGATGAGCATGTGATTCCTGCACTCTTAGGAATGCTTTCACTATAAATAGCAATGCAAAGACATTGTAAATACAAATGCATGTCCACTGTGAGAGACATCAAAAAGTTATGTTTTGGTCTCATCTGACCACACAACTTTCTCCCATGTCTCCTCTGGATCATCCAAAGGGTCATTGGCAAACTTAAGACAGGGGAACAGGGGAACCTTCCATGCCATGCATAATTTCAAATCTTAGTGTATTACCAACAGTAACCTTGGAAACGGTGGACCCAGCTCTTTCAGGTTTATTGACCAGCTCCTCCTATGTAGTTCTGGGTTGATTTCTCACCTTCCTTAGGATCATTGACTACGTTTACATGGACAACAATACTCAGATATTAATCTGATTAAGACAATACTCTGATTAAGAGGCTAACATGTAGACAGCGATTTCTAATGACCTTAATCTGATTAAAGTCATAATCTAACTACACACAAATCGGATTAAGACATGTGGAGTATGCCTATTTTAGTCGCATTATCAGAGACATGTACACACCTTAATCTAACTATTAATGTCATGTCGGAGATTTCACCGCATTTTGTGACAGGACACATAACGTTACGCACAACAGGGGAGTGCAGAGGGGAGGCTTTGTGGGTTGGAGCCTCTGCCCTTTTTGAAAATTAATCAAATGTGCCCCTTTAAACAATCAATCGATAATATTGTGGCCAATAAAACAAAATTGGAATTATACTTAATATAACAACGTGTACAAAACAGTAACAAATGGGGGAAAAGTCGCGTTGATCTTTTACGGATCTGTCAGTCTGAAAAGTCGTTGCCATAAACGTCGTTGCTATGTTCATTGTGAACACTGCGTCCTCTCTCTCTATTTTTGTAATTATTTTGTAATTATATCTCTGTAATTATTATGCTCATTGTAAAAGTAAAATACAATAAGTTTGTATCTGTAATCGCAAACCAGATGGGTCATTCAGTGAACGCCTGTGGCTCGACGGCAGGAAAAACAATCCAAAGAGTCATGATTTTTAAACCTTTTTCATAATTAATCAAAGCTATTATTCTAAATGTAGGCTGTCAATAAGGAGGAAAGAGGGGTAGCGTCTCTTCAAAAAAAAAAAAAGAGAGGCAATAGGACCTACATAATATTAAAAAAATAAATCAACGTAAATGTAGATACAAAACATTATAAAAACGCATGTTTTGTTATACTTAATGTAAAGTAACACTGTCCAACAGCGACACCCGCAGGTGAAGTTAGCGGGTTTATTGAGCCCATAAAATTAACACGCCTGCCAAAGTCACCCTATGATTGGATGTTGGAGAACATAGCGTGGCATGGGGACGTAATGACGTGCCATAATCGATCTATGTTCTATCGCATGTAAAACGGGAACATGAACGGAGTACTCTAAAAGCAACTCATGTAAACACCTTAATCAGAATATTGTCTTATTTAGAATAAGGTCAATAATTAGATTACTGCTGTCCATGTAAACATAGTCATTGAGACCCCACGAGGTGAGATCTTGCATGGATGTTTAGCTTCTTCCATTTTCTAATAATTGGTCCAACAGTGGACCTTTTTTCACCAAGCTGCTTGGCAATTTCCCCATAGCCCTTTCCAGCCTTGTAGATGTGTACAATTTTGTCTCTAGTGTCTTTGGACAGCTCTTTGGTCTTGGCCATGTTAGTAGTTTGATTCTTACTGATTCTATGGGGTGGACAGGTGTCTCTATGCAGCTAACGACCTCAAACAGGTGCATCTAATTTAGGATGATAAATGGAGTGGAAGTGGACATTTTAAAGGCAGACTAACAGGTATTTGAGGGTCAGAATTCTAGCTGATAGACAGGTGTTCAAATACTTATTTGCAGCTGTATCATACAAATAAATAGTTAAAAAATCATATATTGTGATTTCTGGATTTTTTTTTTTTTAATTTAGATTATGTCTCTCACTGTGGACATACACCTACGATGACAATTTCAGACCCCTCCATGATTTCCAAATGAATTGTGAATGATTGTGATGCCCCATACAAAAGAACGCTGGACAAGTCATTTGCTTGGCTGTAAAATTAAACTTTTTCAAAATTCCCTATGTGAGTCCCTACATGGTTGAAAATAATAATAATAATAATAATAATAATAATAATAATAATAATAATAATAATAATAATAATAATAATAATAATAATGGCACATTTTTCTAGTATTATGATCATTTGAAAGATCATGTTATTGATCCAGTGTAGATCTGTTCTTGTTGTTTTATTCACTAATGCGCCAGTGGGTAGCACCAAAGACGAAGTGATGTAGGTAAGTTTTGCGATGAAAGACTAAGAGGCAGCATTGGTTTTTAGTGTGTATGCAGTGAAAAACACACAAAACCAGGCACAGTGCCAGAGGCTGTCATGGACCCTGTGGACATCGCTATGCCCACCTCCGGACAGAGGGAGATGGACTTGATAATAGCTTGTAATTTTCTCACTCTAACCACTGCCACCTGCTGCTTCTGCTACTGATTGTTTTTCAGAGAGAAAAGCTGTCCATAACTGCAGGTCTAAAATGTGTATTCTTCGTAGTAATAATAGCATACTATTAGTGTAAACAATTTGGCAAAAGAGTGTATTTGCAATCATCAAATGATTCAGTTTCCAATGTGCGTCTATGAGTTATGTAGCCAATCACCGACATGTTTGTTAGTTTCTTGAACGCAATGGCCAATCACAGGTGTTGAAGTAAGAATCCACTCACTGTAGTGCTGGGCGGTATAAGCAAATATTTATATCAGTATTTTTCTAAATTATATCAGTTTCACGTTGTATGACAGTATTTTTATTTTTTTTGCCTATGCATGACCAAGTGTTACCCACATTTTCTGCTGATTGAGAGAGGAAATACTCCACATTATGACAAGCCATTATGACGAGTATTCCACATTAGCGTTAAGATAGAGTTTGCAAAACCTCACAAAATGATGCTGTGGGGAGACAACCAGTAAAACACAGACTACACTCTCATTACAGATGAGCACCTTAAGCACCTAAAGTATGTTAAAAATCTAACCCTAACAACAAACTGCCAAAACGAGGGAGAAAAGTGGTAGAAAATGTAAAAAAAAAATCAAAGGATATTTTCAATACATATAAGAGCACTACAGTCTCTGAACAAACGACACACGTCAGTTTAACACTGAAAGAATAAAGCAGTTACTTTTTTTGCCCAGTCTTCTATGGTGTCATCGCTGTCATAATCGTATGGTTGTATGCGTGTCCTTTACATTTAATTTGAAGAAGATGTGATGAAATATGTGCACATACACATTGCTAGGTCCTGTTTAGAATATTAGAGTATACGAAATAGGTCCATAAAAAAACGTACACGCACTCGCTCCGCTCTGAATCTGATCTATATGACTCTGAATCGGCTGGGCGATATGGAGCAAAAAATATATCTTGATATATTTTTCCATATCTCGATATACGATATATATCGATATCTTTACAGGAAAAATAACCCCCTAAAAACTATAGCAAATATAAATATGCCAAATACCACATTTATTTTTTATTTTTTATTTTTTATTGAAGTGCAAAGAGGTAGTCAGTTCATGTAGGAACACAGTGCTTATGCGACATTTATAAAAAAAAAAAAAAACTCCCTGACTACATAAATAATAATAATTTAACTGTAAATATAGCCTTTTCATTCATTTCATGTTTTCAAAAGATGAATCAAAGGCCCCATTTACACTGCATTGTTCAAGTGACCCAATTCCAATTTTTTACTCTCATGTGGCACAGATCGGATATGACATGTGAACGTGTAAGCAGTAAAAAAACGCATGAATTCCGATATTCTCAGATTGGATTCAGCCCTCACTCATATGTGGTAATGAATCCGATATGATTCGGATGCATGCATTAGCGTCTGCCATGTAAGCGGACAGATCGGATATTTCCCAGTAAATGCGAGTCGTACTTCATTGAAAAAAGGACGGAGGCGAATGACGTCAACTCAGGTGGACAAAAACTGCTATCCAGTGTTGCCAAGTCTGCAGTTTTCATGCGGAATTGGGCTTCTTTAACACAGTTTTGAGTTGCAATTGGACGGGTTTTGTTGTGAAAACCTGGCAACCCCGTCAAGGGCTCTCCTCTTTTTCTCCGCCTTACGAGAGAAATGTTTTGCCGACTTTAAAGATGTGTGGAACAGTGCAGACAGAAAAACATTGTACAATCATTTTGTCTGCGTCCATTGTGTATCGCGCTGTTTTACTTCCTTTCACCAGTTAAGAACATCTTGGGCTGTTTTCCCAGTGTAGCCTACAGTGTAAATGCAAATATCGGTCGCTTTTGAAAAGATGATGTAAGTGGGTTGTCAAAAAAATATATAGTCGGATATAGTCACCAAATCGGAATTGTGCATCAAGACCTGCAGTGTAAATGCAGCCAAAGACTCCTTTTTTACACTTTTTTACACAATTTTCACTCTTTTCCAGTTACAGAACGAAATATGAATGTCAGATGGTAGGCTATATGATAGGCTTAGGCTACAGTACAACTTACAGAAGAGCACCCGGGATGTCTCATATTTCCATCTTGGTTAAAACATGAATAGACCTATTCATCATAATCTAGTGTTAAAGCTGACAAAAATAATAATAATAATGATATTGCAATAATTTTTAAATGTTTTCAAATTATATGCAATCATTTTGACATTTTAACCGAAAACCATGCGATCAGTTAGACACAAATCATAAACTGACATGATTGTGACCGCGTCTCGCACCAAAAGTGTCAATCAGCTTACTGTGGGTGAAACTTGCGATTTGAACTATGATGAACATTAATATTTCTTTATGAATTTTAACAAGCAGTTGTGTTAGAAGGAAAATCATGGTCTCTAAACTGAGTCTTGAACAACGCACGCGCTTGTCAACATGTTAACTAATCCTCACCTGGTTGTGAATGCCACTGTGAGGGGAGTGCTCTTTGCGCGCTGTCTAGGTGATAAAAAAAATTATTGATAGGCCTACAGTCCCTGACAAAAGTCTTGTCGCTTATCTATTTTTTAGAAATACCTGATATTAACCTGACTTTTAATTAATTCATTGGTGTTAGGAATAGCTCATATGAAAAGCTAAAACCCTCCCAAATGATGTTTAATGCACTGAAATAAATAATTTTCACAGAAAAAAATATTTATCATTTAATCAAGACAGAAAGGTCAAATTTTGGCAAGACAAAAGTTTTGTCGCCTATACAGAAATGGAACAAATTTACTGCAAATACAAAAATATGTCAGAAAATTAAGTTGTGGTGCTGTGAGATCCAAATGTAATATCTTGTATGACTTCCATGAGCTTGAAGGACTGCATCCATGCGGTTTGGCAAGGATTCATACAATTTATTGATGAAGTCATCAGGAATAGCTAAGAAAGCAGTCTTGCATGCCTCCCAGAGTTCATCAATATTCTTTGGTTTCGTCTTCCATGCGTCCTCTTTCATCCTACCCCACATATGCTCAATGATGTTCATGTCTGGTGACTGGGCTGGCCAATCCTGGAGCATCTTGATCTTCTTCGCCTTGAGGAACTTTGATGTGGAGATGGAAGTATGCGATGGAGCACCGTCCTGCTGCAGAATTTGGCCTCTTTTATGGTTGGGAATAAGGGGTAGCTAAGATTTCTTGGTATTTTAGACTATTGATGTTGCCTTCCACCCTGCAGATCTCTCGCACACCCCCATACTGGATGTAACCCCAGACCATGATTTTTCCGCCACCAAACTTCACTGTTTTCTGAGTGAATCTCGGATCCATTCGGGCACCAGTAGGTCTCCTGCAATATTTGCGGCGACTGTGGTGTAATTCAACAGAAGATCCACCTTCTGCCACTTTTCCAGCATCCATCCTTTTAGCAGGCTGTGGGCCTTGGCAAATGCCACACTGTTTTTCAATTGTCTTTTGTTTAGTGCTGGCTTCTGGGCCCTGATTCGACCATGGAGGCCATTTCGAGACAGAATCCGACAAACTGTTCTGGTTGACACAGGGACTTCAGGTGACCAGGTCTCGTGGAGCTCTGCTGCAGTGGAAAATGGGCTGGCCTTGGATTTTCGAGCCAACAAACGGTCCTCTCGAGCAGTTGTCTTGCGGGGTCTGCCTGACCTGGGCTTGTCAAAAACGTCTCCAGTCTCTTCAAATCTTTTTTTTTATCCTCTGTACTTGACGCTGAGACACATTGAAGGTGTCTGCCACATCAGCAGTGGATCTGGTCTTCAGCCTCTTGATAATCAAAACTTTAGTCTCTGGGTGAATCTTAGGCATGTTTGCAGAGGTCTAGTTGCAGTTGATGTGAAGGTCTAGTGTACTGGGGTTCTTTTTATACACACTTGAGACCTAATTGATCCATTAATAGTCACAGGTGAAGCTCATATGACAAGGTGACAACACTTATGTCTTTGCAAAAATTGACTCAAAGGGCTTTACCAAGCTGTGAATATTAGAATACTTTTTGAAAGTCTAGTTTTTCACTGAAACATTATCACAAAAGCTGGTGGGATTAAAATGAGCCATTTCTTGTAAAAAAATCTTGATTAGAAATATATTTCAGCGGCACTTTAGGTCAATTTGTACACAAGCGACAAGACTTTTATCAGGGACTGTATAATGTATTCAGAATTTGAATAAAACTTTTCCATTCTTGAATGGGCCATATACACACTTTAATACATAGGCCCATCCACATACACATGCAGGATTCACTCTTGAAAATGAAGCCAGTGA
This sequence comes from Pseudorasbora parva, assembly GCF_024679245.1. Lineage (NCBI taxonomy): Eukaryota > Metazoa > Chordata > Actinopteri > Cypriniformes > Gobionidae > Pseudorasbora > Pseudorasbora parva. Next base: position 32,412,524 of record NC_090172.1, read on the forward strand.
AAAATATTTATGTTTGTATCGAAATCAGGTTCATATGAATGCCAGGAAAATGTCAGGAGTTGTTCTCCACCTATGTTTGTTAAGGTCCACCACTGCATCTAATTTCTCATTCATCTGTAGTATTTCTCATCTTCTTTATCAACAAAATTAAAAAGTGACAAATGACAACATCTCCATTATAATCACTGTCTATACAATGAAGTTATATTTTATATGACTTGGGTTACAATTACAGTTTACATTTCTTTATAGCTCCATAATGCAATTACTCATGAATAAAAAGCAATATTTGTTTAAAAATGACAGTTTCCTGTTGTGTCATGACTAAGAACACCCCTTACCAGTGGCCTCCTGTGGCTTATTGCTTTATTACCAAAGCCATTACAGAAGTGCTGCAAGCTAGAGTCCATTAATAAATCTGTCTGATCTGTGATCTGAGCTCTAACACTCTAACACTGAGCTCAGCAGGTCATCACACACATTCACAGCAATACATTACAATACAGATGTATATCCTGTTTCAGGGTGTGTTCAAGCACATTTTCATCAGATGTTGCAAATTGAATTTGTGAAAAACTTGAATATTGCATAAAACGTTTAGCGAATAAAGCACCATTCCATCCAATGAGTCGAAGAGAAAAAAGTGTTACTTCCTGATAAACTGGGGATAAAAACTGACTCCTGTTATATTATGTAGCTATAACTATGTAATAACATTTAGATTAATAATTTATAATAAACACATAATAAACACATACTTAACATTGTACTTACATACATTTTTGTAGTTACAATTAATAATTACATTGTTGACACTTCCCTTACACCTAACCCTACCCTTAAACTTACCCATACCACCACACCTGTCCCTAATTTTACCCTTAAACTTACCCATATCAACACACCTGTCCCTAACGTTACCCTTAAACTTACCCACACCCCCACACCTGTCCCTAACTTTACCCTTAAACTTACCCACACCACCACACCTGTCCCTAACTTTACCCTTAAACTTACCCATACCACCACACCTGTCTCTAACTTTACCCTTAAACTTACCCACACCAACACACCTGTCTCTAACTTTACCCTTAAACTTACCCACACCACCACACCTGTCCCTAACTTTACCCTTAAACTTACCTATATCACCACACCTGTCCCTAACTTTACTCTTAAACTTACCCACACCACCACACCCGTCTCTAACTTTACCCTTAAACTTACCCATATCACCACACCTGTCCCTAACTTTACCCTTAAACTTACCCATACCACCACACCTGTCCCTAACTTTACCCTTAAACTTACCCACACCACCACACCTGTCCCTAACTTTACCCTTAAACTTACCCACACCACCACACCTGTCCCTAACTTTGCCCTTAAACTTACCCACACCACCACACCTGTCCCTAACTTTACACTTAAACTTACCCATACCACCACACCTGTCTCTAACTTTACCCTTAAACTTACCCATACCGCCACACCTGTCCCTAACTTTACCCTTAAACTTACCTATACCACCACACCTGTCTCTAACTTTACCCTTAAACTTACCCATATCACCACACCTGTCCCTAACTTTACCCTTAAACTTACCCATATCACCACACCTGTCCCTAACTTTACCCTTAAACTTACCCACACCACCACACCTGTCCCTAACTTTACCCTTAAACTTACCCACACCACCACACCTGTCCCTAACTTTACCCTTAAACTTACCCATACCACCACACCTGTCTCTAACTTTACCCTTAAACTTACCCATACCGCCACACCTGTCCCTAACTTTACACTTAAACTTACCTATATCACCACACCTGTCCCTAACTTTACTCTTAAACTTACCCATACCACCACACCTGTCTCTAACTTTACCCTTAATCTTACCTATATCACCACACCTGTCCCTAACTTTACCCTTAAAGGGGGGGTGAAATGCTGTTTCATGCATACTGATCTTTTTACACTGTTAAAGACTTGGAATCCCATACTAAACATAGACAAAGTTTCAAAAGTTAAGGTGGACGTTTGATGGGAGTATTTCTTTGTCAAAAATACTACTTCCGGTTAGTCATAAGTTTCGGCAAGTTTTTTGAGATCATGCGTTCCCATTGACGTTAGTGGGGGCGGAATTTCCTTGTATGGGCCTTACGGACAATTCTACCGGAAGCGCGTGAGAGAGAGCGAGGGAGAGAGCGAAAGCAACAGGCTACGCCCATCAAAGCGCTGGCTTGTAGGATGCTAAACAGGTGATATAACCAGTAGCTACTGACTTACCCACTGATAGGCCGGCGGTCGATCTGTATTAGCACTTTCCTCACGCGACGGGCGAATCACTTTCCTCACGCGGCAGGCGAATCACTTTCCTCACTGAGCGAATCACTTTCCTCACGCGGCGGGCGAATCACTTTCCTCACCGAGCGACTCACTTTCCTCACGCGGCGGGCGAATCACTTTCCTCACTGAGCGAATTACTTTTCTCACAGAGCGAATCCCTTTCCTCACAGAGCGACTCACTTTCCTCACGCGGCGGGCGAATCACTTTCCTCACAGAGCGAATCACTTTCCTCACGCGGCGGGCGAATCACTTTCCTCACTGAGCGAATCACTTTCCTCACAGAGCGAATCACTTTGCTCACAGAGCGAATCACTTTGCTCACAGAGCGACTCACTTTCCTCACTGCAGCGCGCTGCTGCACACGTCATTATTTAGCTCCACTCACACGACACGCCCCCACCCGCTCGGCTTTTTTCGGAAAGACTCGGAACAGCGCATCTTTCTTATATAATTATAAAAAAAATAAAGACTTTTCGGAGATATGCAGGATGCAATGCTACTCTATAGGTACTCAAGATTGACATGACACTGACTGAAACTGAGTGTTTCACCCCCCCTTTAAACTTACCCATACCACCACACCTGTCCCTAACTTTACCCTTAAACTTACCCACACCACCACACCTGTCCCTAACTTTTCCCTTAAACTTACCCACACCACCACACCTGTCCCTAACTTTACCCTTAAACTTACCCATACCACCACACCTGTCTCTAACTTTACCCTTAAACTTACCCATACCACCACACCTGTCCCTAACTTTACCCTTAAACTTACCCATACCACCACACCTGTCTCTAACTTTACCCTTAAACTTACCCATACCACCACACCTGTCCCTAACTTTACCCTTAAACTTACCCATACCACTACACCGTCACATGTCAGTCTGTTCATGTCACATGTTCCTTTGTCAGTTTCCCGCCTCTTGTTTGGTACCTTCATTAGCCTCGATAATCTAGTTCTGTTCCAGCTGTGTGTCCTATTAATTAACTCGTTTTGGTTCCCTATTTAAGTTCTTCCTCTTCACTCCGTCTTTGTCTGGTCACCGTTGTGTTAAGCAGTTACTTATGGATATGTTCATTTATGGAAAGCAATTATGTTCTATTGTGTATAGTGCACTTATTCCTATGTATTTTGAGAGACCTTCAGTAAACGTTGTTTGAAAAACATATTTACCTGTCCTTATCTTCCTGCCTGAGCCACACGTGACACACAGATATCCCTAACTTTACCTATATCCCACCTTAAAATCAGCAAAACTGTTTTGTATTATAATATGAACACAATAAGAGTTTTTTTGTAAGTACATAGTAGTTAAGGCAACCGAAAATAAAGTTGGACCAATAAAATGGACATTGATACAGTAGGAGAATTCGCAAGCTGTATTTCCATTATCCTTCAAATTGCACAAACTGAAAATTGAAAATATGCCCAATGGGAGCATGTCAATTTCGCAGAAATAATTTTAAAAAGGTATGATAGCATGAGGTTTTTCAGGCATTTTGAAAATAATAATAATAATAATAATAATAATAATAATAATAATAATAATAATAATAATAATAATAATAATAATAATAATAATAATAATAATAATTTGCAAAACTGCAATGGAAACTTTTTTTTTTTTTTTTTCACATTTACACGTCACTGGGCATACGTAAAAGACATTCATTCTTTAAAAGATTTACAGACAATATTCACACCATTCCTTTAAGCTGTTATAAGAAAATGCTGATTCGAGAGTCATTCTATTTATATGGTTATCAATCCCAAACACAAACAGTCATAATGCCATTTATTCTATTGTTTTATATATAATTGGCTAAAAAATATTCCTCTAATATTATAGTGATTAAAATGAATGAACCAACATCACCATAGACAGAGAAAGCTGCCATTACTGCACTTAAATGTGGGAAATCTAGTCATGCCCCTATACATTACTATATTTCGTTCTCTTATAGTGAACACAAGCCTGAAGAAAATGGTGGACAAATTCTCAAGGTCATATACACAGACATGTGTCCACACACACGTTATTGATATATAGATCAATATGAGGCACCTGTCAATGCTGAAAGTCTGAATGCTCACCATAACATAGAGTGAGGGGAAACAGACAAGAATGAGAACTGAACATCAGTTTTCCTACTGTTTTGGTATAAGGGACAAACCCCCCTTGTTTAGTTCATGTTTTATTGTTTTTCAAGAATTACCAGAGAGGATTTTTGGCACAGATCAACAGATGTTCTCTCATGTCAAAATGACAATGTCTATGTATGGCTTTATACATCTGGACACTTTTGGACTTCATGTACTTGTACATATATGCATGCATTTAATATGAAATATATATATATATATGTTATACATGAGGACATTAATGCTTTTGTTTTAAGCCATTAGTGTGTAGCTTTGGCTTTATGCTTGGGTACATTGTCTTGCTGGAAAATAACGATTTCAGGTCGCAGGTTCTGCAGACACCATCAGGATTACCTTCAGGATCTACCTGTATATTGCTGGATTTGCTTTACTGTCTACTTCGCAATCCTTCTTGGACCTGCTGCAGAGAATCATCTCCACAGCGTGATAGCTGCCACTATCATGCGTCACAGTGGGGATAGTGTATTTCTGATGTTGTGCAGTGTAGCTTACGCCAAACATGCCATTTAGTCTGACGGCCAAAATGCTCAATTGTGGTCTCATCAGACCATAAACTCTTCATCCAGCTGGCTATAGAGTTCCCCACATGCCTTGAGGCAAGCTGTAGCTGAGATGTCATATGACATTTTCAACACTGGCTTTCACTTTACCCTTTTTCCCTTATAACTGTGACTGGTGAAGCACAAGGGCAAAATGTGAAACATACACAGTCTAGATTTACAGTATAACTGGTGTTTTACCATTTCTTAAATGGTTAGTTCACAAAAAATGAAAATTCTGTCATTAAATACTTACCCTCATTTCGTTCGACACCCGTAAGACTATATATCTTTTGTTGTTGTTGTTTGTCTTTTTGTTTAGTTATTTTTGCGCACAAAAACTATTCTCGTCACTTTTTATTATTGTAGAACCACTGTAGTGAGATGGGCTTTTACCTCTTTCCCCGCCAAACATGGAATTTCCCGTTATTTATGAGAAAACGCTTCCAGGCCAAAAACGGAATTTTCTGGTTTTCCGTGTTTTCACTGTTAGATGCTAGGGGGCGCTATTACGCATCGTCTGAATGAGTACAGAATCTCCTGATCAAAACACACACGAGTAAGACGGAGTAAAACAAGCGATCGTATGTAATCATATACATATGAAAAATAACATCATCATCTTTAAACATCATATGAATCAAAACTGCCTATAAATGTTAGTGAATGAAATGTGGACCCAGGACAAGCGACAGGACTGTGTAAGCATTAGGAGTGTTGATGGACTCAATCTCCTCCATCTGTGTTTGATCCTTACTCTGAATCTGATCTGGAAATTTGGTCTTTCACAAAAACGTGATTTTCTCAGCTTTTTTGTTCAAAATGTTGTTGTTTTTTATTAAATTAAATACAATTAAATAAAATTTGTATTATTTTTTTATTTTTTATTTTTTTGTGTGTTCGAAAATGAATGGAGATCGAACAGGTGTCGAATGACATGAGGGTAAGTAATTAATGATAAAATATATATAAATATTTTTTTGTGAACTTACCCTTTAAATAATGATTTAATTGTACTAAAGGGATATTCAGTGACTTGCAAATCTTCTCCCATCTCTGTCCAATTCACACATTCTGTGGAACATTCTTTTTGTTTTTTTATGGTGGTCTGCAAAAATACAGATTTATCAGATGGTGAAATTTCCAGGTAGATCTGTAATTATCCAATCAACTGAAACCATACGAGTGCAAAAAAACAAAATTTATTCTCACGGAAGTAGGTGTGTTTGCACTTTCAATTATTTAAATACAAAATATTCAATCAAATATCATAAACTATGCATAATTTGAAATTTAAAACACTCAAGATTAGTGTTCTGAACTTGTTTTTGCAATAAATAAACCAGAGAGGAAAGGGTTAAATGAAATTCTAAACGCAGTATTAATCTTTCATCTTGGTTCAGATCAGATTAATCCAAGAAACAATGGCATAGATGTCAGTGTAAGGGTCCACTCTCCAAAATGCATCCCACTTTTTAATCCAAAACAATGAAAAAATAGGGGGAAAAAGGCAAAAATTCCTCCTTTGTCTGCACGAGCCTTTTGAGTTAGAGTAATCAACCATGTTCATTTTTTAATGAAATATTGATTCTAATTAGTTTCTGGCAATCTCCACTGTACGTTGGTCTCTTCTTCTCAAGTTAAACCCTCCCAGGTCTCTCTCCTTCAATCACAGGCTTTCTGGTTACGCATTCTATATAGGAAGCACGTTACAGGCCCTGCGAGGTGTGATTCAAAGCACCCATTGTTTTTGTTGGATAAAGTCAGTTAATGCCTAGCCAATGCCTTGCCAGCAAAGATTTGATTGATGGATGAAGTAACCAATCAAAAGACAGTATCTTGCGCAGTGTTTGTAAGCATTATTGGTGAACACTGCCTGTGCTTACACTTCATGACACATTGGCCTTGTCCAAGTTGGCATCCTAAACCCTCACGGTCTTCCTCTTCCAAAGTCTGAACTTTCACAACGTAATGCTACTTTGACTGCCGGGAAGAAGTCCGCTGCATAACCCGTACCAGTGCACGCTTTGCAAAAGTGTGCATTGAGGGCACATATCGACCTCAATGGGGGTGCTCGCAAGCACCCTTCTGAGACCTAAAATGACAAATAGGACACCCTGTGGTCTCGTGGACTTAACAGACACGCGTACGCAGGGGCCAATATAAGTCTACAAGACCGAAAGTGCACATGAAGTGTGCCATTTGATAAAGGGCCATTTGGCGTGTCTGTTAGTGTTACATGCCAACTCTATGACAGACTGTTTTTATCAACAAAATATTTTTTTACACATTGTAAATTCTGTTAATAGTTGCTTTAGTTTTTCAGTAATTGTATATGCATTATAATTAGCAGTTTATTGCAGATTTATTTTAATGAAATACTACTCTTTGTAATTACAAATGTTCTGAAATAAATTGCCTTTTTGAAAGGATGCCTAGTCTTTTCTTGACATAAAAGCTTACAGAAGATGGATTTTTGAGTGTCTCATCATATTTGAGCCCGATCTCACAAAAATGTGTATAAATAGTATGAGTGTGCAATCTTGTGGAATGTACACGCCAAAATGAGTTTTGGAGTGCATATGGTACACGTTTTTTCACATGCATATGATACACACTTTATGCCGTATTATACGTACAAACTAATAACTTAAAAATAAGACCAGATTTATGAATATAGACAGGGTTTGAGCTGCAAACATTGATATTTGGGTATGTCGTTTTCAGAAAATGCTCAAAAATAGGGGCACAGGTGGTACACAATTAGATAAAACCTATTTTGGTCAAACAATTACCAAGCAATGTTAAATGTTGTTCAGTCTGTGGTATAAAAGGTCACATTAGCAATTAAAGAAAACAAATATATCAAAACATGGTCAGGTCAAGGGGTCTGATTAATTTTGGTTCCAATTTTTAATCAATTTTACTGGTAGTCCACTGTATATTTATTTTGCTATTCTCACTTACATAAATAGTGTCCCGCAATCACGTGTGTGGCTTCTAAACCCCAATAGCTGCAGTTATCCTAAAATAAAGATTATGTTTATCATGTAAAATACCTATATACAGTATAGCATGTTATATGTGTGGGACAGAGGGGAACATGGTCACATCACAGCGGAGTCTGCTGCCCAAGTGGCCAACTTAAATCAAAGCACATGGCCAGTGGTCAGAATAGAACACCGGAAAAGGTGGCAGGATGAACGATGCTCATCTGTAGATTTGAGGTACAGTGGTTTAGCTGTGCACGGCAAAAGCTGCCAGTTGCTGCTGCCGTTTCACAACCTTAGAATTCTCAGCATCCTGCATATCTCCGAAAAGTCTTTATTTTTTTAATAATTATATAAGAAAGATGCGCTGTTCCGAGTCTTTCCGAAAAAAGCCGAGCGGGAGGGGGCGTATCGTGTGAGCGGAGCTAAAAAATGACGTGTGTGCGCCGCTGTTGTGTTGAGTGCGTCGTAAAGCTGTGTCATCCCTAACAGCGGGAAAAACTTTATTCAAAATAAAAATATGACTTTTAATCAGATACAGCCATACATCTATGATCCGGAATCAGACCCAGAGGCTGCAGTTGAACAGGAGCAGCAGCAAAAACGACTAGAGCAGGACGTCTCTATGTGGTACAAGTTATACACTAACTATATAATATGCTTAGCGACTTGTGTTATTTACATATTTATACTTGAATTATATCGTCACATTTTTGTCTTTGAAGGTGTACATGTGGGAAGTGCAGTTGTGCACGTGTGTGTGTGTGTGTGTGTGTGTGTGTTTACGCGTGGTTTGTGTAGACAATTGTAACGTTAGTAAGCGGACTGGTTTTGCACGGCAGGCTAAGTTAGTGTTTACATAGAAAGACATGGAATAGTAGCGCATTTGAATGAAGAAGCGCGCTTATTTAGTTCAACATATTTCCCCACTCTTTGTGTATTGTTGTTTGGAGTGCTCTTACAATACACAAACATAAAGTTACACATATAGTGGCCAGCTAAACAAATGTACACGCACAACACATCGCATGCTCCATTGATCAATTAACTATACGTGATCATGTTTGGGCTACTTGATGAGCATAGGCAAAAACACAGACATTTGAAGCAGTCTAACTCACCGCCCGCGGTTCTAACGTTGGGACCTTTATCGTTGGGACTGCTCCATCCTTCAGCATTAGGCGATCGGAAAATCCGGCGTCGAACTGGGCCTTGTTTATGAAACAGTCGGCACCGAAATGCAGCGAACAGATATAAACATTCGCGCAACTCAGTTTCTGATCCGGAAAAGCAAATTCCATCCACTGTTGCCTTACCGCGGGGTTTTTGGGGAATCTGTGCAGGACTGTCTTGGTCTGGCAACCAAAAACGCACTTTTTTGGTGACATTGTTAGTTGTGCACATCACCTGTGCAGCGCAGCCTACGAGCCAGCGCTTTGATGGGGGTAGCCTGTTGCTTTCGCTCTCTCCCTCTCTCTCTCTCTCTCACGCTCTTCCGGTAGAATTGTCCGTAAGGCCCATACAAGGAAATTCCGCCCCATTAACGTCAAAGTGGACGCATGATCGCAAAAAACTTGCCGAAACTTATGACTAACCGGAAGTAGTATTTTTGACAAAGAAATACTCCCATCAAACGTCCACCTTAACTTTTGAAACTTTGTCCATGTTTAGTATGGGATTCCATGTCTTTAACAGTGTAAAAAGATCAGTATGCATGAAACAGCATTTCACCCCCCCCCCCCCCCCCCTTTAAATAAAATATACTAAAAATAAGCACACATTTAAATGTGCTGTCTAATAATTCAGGAAGTGACATCTTGCCTCACACTGTAGTTTTGCAATATTATTATGTCTTCATATATGTGTAAACATTTACATTTAATAATTTAACAGACCGTTTTGCTTTAAGCAACATACAATGAATATATCTGATCATATTTTCCACAACAATCAAACCTTTGAGCATTACCAGCTAATCTACTGTACTGTGCATCTGGAAGAAAGAAAATAATCAAATCAAAATATGATAAATGGTGGTAATGACTGAGCCTTTGATTATACGAAATAAAATTGATAACCTTCTCAAAATTACACACACAAGTTAAGATTTCCAGCCGTTTCACTTTAAAGCAGTTGTGCTAATGGGACCAAACTAAAATCTTGGCAACACTTTACAATAAGTTTCATTAGTTAACATTAGTTAACTACATTAGTTAACATGAGCTAATAATGAACTTCACGATTTATCTTTGTTAGTGTTAATTTCAACATTTACTAATACATTATGAATATCTTGTGAACAATAGTTAATGCACTGTGAACTAACATGAACAAACCATGAATAGTGGGATTTTTATTAACTAATATTGATAAGGATTAACAATCCAGTTCATTAACAAATGTATTGGTCATGTTTGTTATATGCATGGACTAATGAAACTAGTGTCATGGACTAGTGTTACCAAAATCTTATATAGGTAGGGAACATTTATATCAAACTTTTAGAGATCATATAAATTCACTGGCCACGTCTCGGCTACTCAAACACCTGAAGTGTGTAGAGTTCTGGGTACGAGAGAGAGAGGCACGATGAATGAAGAAAAAGTGAGAGAAAATAAATGGGAATGATTGCAAAATGCCTGTCTAATGCCGCTACCTAGTCAGCCATTACAGGGGACATGTTATCCATCACATGTGACACAGACCTGCCAAGAGTTCCCAATTTTTCTTCTCTCTCATCGCAACACTTTCGAGAGCTCTAGGCTATCGCACGTGACCTCACAGCTTAAATGTCTCCTTTCCCCCCTCTTTTTTTCCCTCTTCCCTCCCTGTTTATTTCTTGATCACCATCCCTAGCAAGCGCTGCGCTGGCTGCGGCACAGCAGCTGTTGTTTAGTGATAGATCAGTGAAGCAAGAAATGATGCGGAGCTGAAAAATAGATCTTGAAGTCGCTCTGCCTCCTTGTTCGCGCTCCCTTTTGTTCTGCATTAGTGACGGAACCTCTGGGATTCATTTAGCGGTAATCATTTGTTACTAAGGGGCACTGTGTCTTTCAGACACCGGTGATGAAGTCACCTTTGAAAAGAGTGTAAATGAGTGGGAAATTATTTCCGCTCATATTGCCATTGATAAAGTGTCATCAAGCGGAGATGAATGTCTGTCAACTGAAAGGTAGTATTTATTCCCTGAAATTGCCACCTTTGTTTGCTGTTCCTTTTATCTTGGTTGGTCCTGGATGTGCAACGGTATTACTGTAAAAGTGTGGTGTGTTTTTTGGCGTGTGGTAAATAATGTTTATAATGAGCTGACTCTGGCACTTCCTGACATTGACGGTTTCCCTATAGGCCTGCATTTCTGAATTTTCCAATGAAGGATCTCAGAAGAGGATTTAACATCGCACCCAAGGATCAAATCTTTACATCTGCACGTCAAGATTTAATGCTGACACGTCCTGTGAACCGTGTCTGAAGTTTTGTTAGGAAGTGGCCAGATGCAAGGTTTGACAACCATGTCTCTAATGTCCTCCAAATGCCCCCCTCAGGTGTCAGCACACCTGCCTGCGCGCAGCAGGACGCCACTGTGACACCCCCCATAGAGCACCTCAATCACTCAGCGCTATGGGGAGTTCACCTTCTTCTGTAGGTTGCCATGCATGAACAAGACAAAAACACATATCTGCCACATAAAACGGCATGAATTTAGTCAGTGTTGTGTCTTTATTTTTACAACCTCAGCATCATTTGAATCACTTTGTAAAAAAAAAAAATGGTGGGGATTGGTTTAAGAGATATATATGGATCAGCAAATAAACTATAACCGTGTCTCAGTCTAGTATGTGACTTTAGCTGCATGCTTTGAATTCGGGGATACTGGAGAGCAAAATATTGCATTTATACATTGTTGCATTAAAGGGTTAGATAACCCAAAAATGAAAATTAGATGTTTATCTGCTTACCCCCAGTGCATCCAACATGTAGGTGTCTTTTTTTTTTTAGTAGAACACAAATTAAGATTTTTAACTCCAACCATGGCTGTGTGCCAGTCATATAATGGTGTGAATAGGTAACAAATCTATGAGAGAAAAACAAACCAACAAAAAAAACATATGCTTAGACAATGCGCACAAAAACCCTGCTCCTCCTGACGACACACTGATATCTGAAGAAACGAACCGATCGGTTTCTGTGAGAAACCAAATTTTTTTGTTGTTATTTTTTACCTCATATCCCGACGAGTCTCATCAAGTTTTCCCATCGGCTATTACTTCCATCTTAAGATTTTACATGCACCCTCATACAGCTTTACTGACTTGGCCGTTATGGTGTCATAGCTGGGAGCGTGGCATAGGCGGAGTCAGCGTGATGGAAAACAATCCTTTCCCCTTGCACAGAAAAGCATGGTGTAAACCCAGAAATCCTACACGTAGAATAACTTCTGCTGCTCGACAGAGCAAGATACATAGAAATACTGCTCTGTATTTAGGAGATTCTGATCTAGTGGGTTAAACCACTGAACCAGCGATATGCAGAAAGTTGCTGGTTGAATCTCAGCAGTTGTCACCACCAGTGAGTCCTTGAACAGGGCACTTTACTCCCTGTAATAAGTACATTGTAAGTTGGATAAAAGCCTATGTAAAATGTAAGTTTATTGGGTTTGATTGTCTTTACGGTATCTGTGACCGGACAAACTACCCAACGCAATGGCCAGAGGTGTAATTTTTTTGTCAAAATGACATGCCTACTTAAGGTCTTTGAATAAAGACATTAATTCTATGTTCTTGAATTTAATGGATGTAAAGTATGTATTACATATATTTAACGTTTTGAAAAATTACAAGTATTTTTTATTTATTTTTTCTGAATATGATGTGTGCAAAGCAAATGGGTTAGTTTGTTTGGGCTAGAATAATGAGTCTAATGTTAACTTACCATAGTACCACTTTTAACAAACATTTATCAAAAGCCTAAAATCCAGTTATGTGATATGATGAGCTGTTTGGCATCAATGGCGTGGGTTTAGACAAAGTTTAGACATCTGTCAGTTTTATGTTGTCTTGAATGCATGTAGCTTTGTTTTTGTTTTTATAGTAATAATGTTTTATTGTTAGTGCAGCCATGCACAAATTAATGTCATTCATGTGAAAATGTCATTAAAGTTTCAGGTAACAAGGTCTACCCACGTTAATTTATATATATATATATATATACAAGCTATATATATATATACAAGCTATATATATACAAGCTATATATATATATATATATATATATATATATATATATATATATATATATATATATATATATATATATATATATATATATATATATATATATATATATATATATATATATATGTGTATATATATATATACAAGCTATATATATATATATATATATATATATATATATATATATATATATATATATATATATATATATATATATATATATATATATATATATATATATATATATATATATATATATATATATATATATATATATATATATAGCTTGTTTTCCCGCATGGCATAAATGGATATAACGTTTTTGAGGACATTGCCAGTAATGCCGATCAAGAATGAACTGATGTGACATTATTGTGAAGTTTTCCATTCACTTGGAATCGCTTAACTCTGTCAACAAATCTCACTGTGCAATCTCTGCTCCTTACTTTCATCCAGGGACTGTGCAAAGAACACAATGGCACCACTGCATCGACGGCATAAGATCCAATATGTCCATAGAAATGTGTTGTGCATTTGAGGTAAGTGACTGAAATAGTGGCCAGTAACATGCCTACAGCATGTGAGTTCACCAGTTGTGCTGTCCACTGGGGTATGTTAAGAATGGTGGTAAAAATATCAACACTTAGCAAAAATATAATATAAAATATAATATAAAATATAAAAAAGCTAAATTGTACATTTAATAGCCTATTTCAAAATGTAATTCTCATAGCTTATATAACAAAAGAAGCATTTTTCAAAAACCCTTTCCATTTTTGGAATGCCCTTACTCTATCAGTCATGCAGTGTAAAAATTGAAATACTCAGTCCCAAGTGTTTCCTGCTCTAAGTTGCATGCCTCTCTCGCTCACCAGGGTGGTATGACACAGAGTATGATCCAAACCTTTTTTGATTTTGTGTGGCCACGCAGCCACGAGGCCTGTGGTGTGAGATTGCTTTTGTGGTGACACAGAGGGAGAGAAAATGAGCTGGAGGTGGACTCTGCTGTTCTACACTGCCAATCTATTCTGGCTAAAGCAGAACTCTGACCCCCCAACCAATTTCTAATGGGTTTTGTGAGTCACAAGCAAACACACAGCTGTGGTCCAAACAAACTTCAGTACGTCCCTTTTTATCAGTCTTCCTCTCTTGCATATGCCTCTTTAATCTGTTGATTCTTTAATCTGTTGTGGTTTGCTGCTACACAATTGTTTAAATAATACTCATGCATTTCTCTCGCATATTACAATTCATGAAAGCAAATGATTAGAACGGCATCATTAGCATGCTTATGAAATGCAAGTTAGTGGCTTGTGATTTACATTGCGGTAGATGTAACTGCAAACCTAAAAATCAGCAGGACTACTTATTTACACATGAGAATGATGAATTAAAAAAAAAAAAAAAAAATGTGATCATGTATTTTAGAAAAATATGTGTAAAATACAGTTATAAATAGATAAATAAATAAATAAATAAATAAATAAATAAATAAATAAATAGATAAATAAATAAATAAATAAATAAATAAATAAACGAACGAACGAACGAACGAACGAACGAACGAACGAACGAACGAACGAACGAACGAACGAACGAACGAACGAACGAACGAACGATTAAATAAATAAATAAATAAATAAATAAATATTTCTTTAAATGGTATTTCCTTCATTAAAAAGATGAATACTTATCAAGAGAATATTTGATTTATTACTTAATTACCCCTTTAACTGATTGCTTACTTTGAGTGTAAAAAGGGGGACCTTTTACAGCTCTTCTGACCTAACCCCTGTCTATTTTTAGCATCAGTTTGCAAGTTAAAAGTTGCTGATTGGTCATCAAATAATAGGGTCAAACAAGATATCAGTTATAGAGAATCAAACCATAATGTTTTAGTTAGAAGGGTAGAGTCTACACAATAAATGTAAGGCCCCATTCACACCGCATCGATCAAAATGACCCAATTCTGTTTTTTTTTGTGTGTTTTTTTTCAGTCTCAGATTGGATATGACATGTGAACGTGTAAGTACGAAAAAAAAAAAAGTGTGAATTTCAATATCCTCAGCTGCAGGATTAACACCGCACACATCAGCTGAGCGTAAAAAGATTACTTATGCAGTAACACTTGTATACTAGCACTTATGAAATATTGGTTGTGCCTGTCAGCTAAACGAGTTGGAAAAAACTCTAGTTTGAATATCTAGTATCTCAAGTAAAATGACTTAATGATAATTAATGGATGATAAATGTAATTTAAATCATGGATGGTATCTACTAACATTTTTACAAGTATGTTTATTATTCAAAAAAATGCCCATAGTCGCAAATGTAAAGCAAGATGTAAACCAATATTATGGACATTATCTCAGTTGACAGTTTTATATATATATATATATATATATATATATATATATATATATATATATATATATATATATATATATATATATATATATAATGTATATATATATATATATATATATATATATATATATATATATATATATATATATATATATATATATATATATAATGTATATATTAACAGTTGAGTTGTATATATTTTAGTTAAAAAAAAGAAAAAAAAGAAATTTTGACAGAAAAAGAAAAAAGAAGAAGAAGATTCAAACCACTTTTTTATTTATTTTTTTGTCTAATAATAAAAATGTTAAAAAAAAAAAAATAAAAATAAAAAAAAAATGTGGCTCCTAGTAGTGAAAGTTGTTAATGTAAATGAATTGTTTATTTTTTTAAAAGCTGATAAAATGAACTAAAGCTCAATACAAACAAATTGAAGAGGGTGATAAAACCAGTGATTATATACCTTAGTAAAAGCTCAAGGCTATGGTTTATGCTGAGGGAAGCAGATCAAAATAAAAGAACAATCCTTTAGAGCATAATAGTTGTTATGCTGTTTGGGAAATGAATAAGAAAGTCTGCCCTTAAATCTCTGTGATTGGTTGTTCTCATTAATCTCTGTCCTCTGTTATACTGTTAATGTTCCACTTAGAGGTGGCTAAGTACTTTATTGCCTATCCCTTTCAGTTTAGAAAATATAAATGAGGTTGACTGTGCATTTACATATCCCTTACACTGTAGGTAAAATACTATTGAAAATATAGTATTATTCAGTGCAACTTTCCGAGATAGAAAAATGCATTTTCTCTTTCTCCTCTTACAGACATCTCAATATTAGTCTCTCTCTTACGTTAATATGTGAAGCCTTATGAGTTTAGATGTGTTGTTCTTACTAGGCTACAAGCAGTTGTTAAAATACCACTGGAAGCAAGAAAACTGCCAAGACTCCTTCAGGCATATTGCCTTCATGCTCATTCAACAACATTATTGTGAAAACAAATTTTGCACGTAATGTGACATGTTTGAATGTGCTCTGAGGCATGGTTATTTTTAAAGTGTTTCCTTGCACTGATTGTTAAATCCATATTTTGGGTTGAAAGTCATGAATGATTATTATCAACACACACACACACACACACACACACGAACATGCGAATTCACGCACGCACACATGCACACACACACACACACACACAAACA
Organism: Pseudorasbora parva; assembly: GCF_024679245.1. Classification (NCBI taxonomy): domain Eukaryota; kingdom Metazoa; phylum Chordata; class Actinopteri; order Cypriniformes; family Gobionidae; genus Pseudorasbora; species Pseudorasbora parva. Next base: position 32,429,365 of record NC_090172.1, read on the forward strand.
CACACACACACACACACACACACACACACACACACACACACACACACACACACACACACACACACACACACACACACACACACACACACACACCCTGTTTATGTACAGCTAAGTAAAGAATTGCACATCAGGCATCCCTGTGAAACCTCACATCAAATAATTAGAGGGGGATTCCGCTATGATAGTTGAGAGCCTGTGAAGTTCTGCTAGTGGGCTGCCTTAAAAAGATAGAGGGAAAGAAAACCTGATGTGAATAAGTATGAGAATACAGCCCTAAGGGATAAAACAATAATATTACTAAAAATGTAAATATAAATAAATAAATAAATATAAAAAAACTCATACAATTTTGATAAACCAAAAACACTTCTAAACTGCTTATAAATATCTTCACTGATTTGTGTGTATATACTGTATGTATAACTGTCACACCCTCACAATCATCCGTCATTGCCAAGCCCACTCGTTCCCCATCACCATCATTCTGAACACCTGGGCACCATCACCAGTCACCATATATCAACCCTGCTCACCTTTACTCCCATTGTCTGGTCTTGCACCGAACCCACCATTGACTACCTGTCCTGCCTAGAAGCCTTCATCTGTGTTCGCCCTTCATCTTCATCATCATCATCTTCACCTTCATCGTCCTTCGTCTGAGTGTCACCATCCCATTAAGTATCACCTGTGTCTGAATCCTCTGTTAATAAACCTTGCACTTGCACTAATCCCTCTGTGTCCTCATCTGTGTCTGACAGAAGACCAGACCAAATGCAAAGCTCTTCGGACACAGGTGGGGACCGCACCACAGACCACTTCACCACGCTGGTTCATGCAGCACAGTCCTCACTGGTTCACGACACTCCCTCTACCGCTACCCATGTTAGCGTATCATCACCACCACCACCAGTACCCGCTACTTCGTCAGCTGCCTGCGTAAGTCCCATGACCCGACCAGCGACCTACAGCGGCGTGGCGGAGGATTGCAGCGGGTTTCTCTTGCAATGTTCCCTGTATATGGAAGCAAATTCCCATCTGTTCCACAGCGAGAGAGGCCGCGTGGTGTTTATCACCTCATTACTCTCAGGCCGAGCCCTTAAGTGGGCACAGTCGTTATGGGAAATGAATGCCCCCGTCATCGGCTCCACCACAGCCTTCTGCACTCATCTAAAAGAGGTATTTGGTCAACAAACTGCCAAATTATCTGTCCATGATCAACTGTTTTCTATTCGCTGAGGCAAACGAGAGACAACGAGTTCCTATGCACTGGGTTTTCGCATGCTGGCCTGTATGAGCGGATGGAATGAATAAGCCCTCATCACCGCCCTCATCCAGAAAACCATCCGCGTGTCTCAACAGTTATCTGCCTGTGGCCTCTCCTCACCCGCTGGCGATCCTCTGCCTGCTCAAACATCTTTCGCACTTTCAGCAACTGAACCCATGCAGATCGACTCATACCATCTAACCACCACCGAACGCCAACGCAGGATCTCACTACATCTGTGCCTGTATTTTGGGGGAGATGGACATAGCATGACGGCCTGCCCTGTGCGACCTACTCGGCCATCTGTGAGTACCATCCAGTTACCTCCTTTAACAGCAAACCTTACTAAGATGCCAGTATTTGTTTGTAATTCCTACTTATCTTTTGCAGCACAAGCCCTCATCGTCTCCGGGTCGGCGGGAAACTTCATCAGTCAGCAAACCCTCGAAAAGCTAACCACCCAACATCAACGTTATCCCGTCGACCTCAGAATCACCACCATTCAGGGAAAACCGCTGGGCCGAGGTCGTGTCCGCCATTTCTCCCCCACACTTACACTACGCGTTGGTATTCTGCATGAGGAAACCACCACTTTCATGGTGCTGGAGGAGTCAACCGCAGACATCATCTTGAGACGGCCCTGGCTTATCTTGCACCAGCCGCATATCCACTGGTCCACCGGAGAGATCCTGCAATGGGGTAAGATCTGCTCTGATAATTGTATTCACCGTACTCGCCGAAAAGGTCCATCATCATCGTCAGTTCCTTCATCATTACCTGTCCAGTCCACCTCAGTAGAGAGTCGCGAAACTCAAGTCAACGTGGCCATCCCCCCAGCTTACCGGGCGTTCCAGGATGTCTTCATTAAGCGGTTGGCTACCAAACTACCACTCCATCGGCCATGGGACTGCGCCATTGACCTCCTGCCTTGGGCTACTCTACCCAAGGGCCGTGTCTATCCTCTGTCCATCTCGGAACAGAAGACCATTGAGGAGTACGTGCATGAAGCACTACAACAAGGGTTCATCCGTTCATCGACCTCCCCTGCCGCTTCAAGCTTTTTCTTCGTGGCCAAGAAGGACGGAGGCTTGCAGCCGCGTATCGACTACCGTCACCTAAATTCTCAGACTGTCAAGTTCAGTTATCCTCTTCCTCTGGTCCCATCCGCGCTGGAAAAGATCCGTGAGGCCACCATCTTCTTCAAGCTCGATCTCAGAAGTGTCTATAACCTCATTCGCATTCGCAAGGAAGACTGGTGGAAGCCAGCCTTGATCACTCCTCTCAGTTCATTATGAATATCGGGTGATGCCGTATGGGCTGTCCAACTCACCCACCGTCTTCCAAAATTACATGAATGAGGTATTTTGTGAATTCTTAAACAAGTTTGTCATCGTCTATATCGACAATATCCTCATCTATTCTAGTGACCTGAGGGAGCAGGAAGAGCACGTCCATCAAGTCCTGCAAAAGTTCCGCGACCATCACCTTTATCTGAAGCTCGAGAAGTGCGAGTTCCACGTCTCCACTGTCAAGTTTATTGGGTACATCATAGACAACCATGGAGTCAAGATGGACCAGAGGAAGGTGGACACCATCACCCATATGTCTCAGCCCACTACCATCAAAGAGCTGCGCTTCCTGGGATTCACCAACTTCTACCGCCGCTTCATAAAAAAATTACAGCCTGCTCAGTTCCTCACTCACCTCTCTGCTCCAGAACCGGCCCAAGTCTCTGTCCTGGACGCCGTCGGCCACGGAGGCCTTCCACCAGCTGAACACCTTCCAGTCCACTCCGATCCTGGTCCACCCCAATCCTCATCTTCCGTTTATCGTTTAAGTGGATGCCTTATTGACCGGGGTCGGAGCGGTTCTGTCTCAGCGGCAGGGGACACCTGTACTCCATCCATGTGCCTTCTTCTCCAAGAAGCTATCCCCGGCGGAGCAGAACACCCATTTGAAGTCATCACCAACCATCGAAACCATGAGTACCTTCGAGATGCCAAACGGCTGAATCATCATCAGGCCCGCTGGGCCCTCTTCTTCACCAGATTCAATTTGAAGGTGACATACCGTCCAGGGAACCAGAAAAACTGGGCGGATGCCCTTTCTCATCTTCACCAAGCCGACCCTGAGCTAGAGCACCTTGAAAACATCCTCCCTCCAGCCATGGTTGTCAGCCCGATCCAGTGGGCGCTCCACGAGCAGATCCAACAGGAGAACGCCCAACAGCCTGCTCCGCCGGGAGCTCCAGTAAGGCGCCTCTACATCCCGCCTCACCATCGCCTGCCCCTTCTGGACTTGGCTCATTCTTCACCGGGCTCTGGACACCCAGGCAGGAGAAGGACCCTCTCGCTCCTTCGCCACCGTTACTGGTGGCCCGCCATGACTCGGGACATCTCGCGCCATTGCCAACACCCCTAGGAGACTCCCAGAGGGCAAGCTGGTCCCTCTTCCGATCCCCGAGCGACCATGGAGCCATCTGGGGATCGACTTCATGACCGACCTACCATCATCCCAAGGTTTCACCTGTATCCTAGTCGTTGTGGACTGATTTTCTAAATCCTGCAAACTCATCCCCTTCAAAGGCTTACCTACTGCTTTGGAAACCGCGGAGGCACTCTTCACCCAAGTCTTCCGACATTTTGGGCTTCCGGAAGACATTGTTTCCGACCGAGGACCCCAATTCATCTCTAGAGTGTGGACCGCCTTCTTCCGTCTCCTAAGGGTATCCGTCAGCCTCTCGTCAGGTTACCATCCTCAGACCAATGGCCAGACTGAACAGAAGATCCAGGAGCTTGGGAGATTCCTGAGGGTATACTGCCACCAGAATCAGGAGAGCTGGAGCCAGTATCTGCCCTGGGCCGAATATGCCCAGAATTCGCTCCAGCAGTCCACCACAGGGACCGCCCCGTTCCGTCCTCGGCTACCAACCACTGCTCTTCCCCTGGACGGGTTAGCCCTCTGAGGTCCCAGCGGTGGATTACTGGTTCCGCCAGAGCGAGAGGGTCTGGAACTCAGTGCATGTGCAAGCCTCACAATCATCTGTCACTACCACGCCCACTCGTTCCCCATCACCATCATTCTGAACATGGCACCATCACCAGTCACCACTTAATCAACACAGCTCACCTTCACTCCCATTGTCTGGTCTCGCACCGAACCCACCATTGACTACCTGTCCTGTCTAGAAGCCTTCATCTGTGTTCCCTCTTCATCTTCATCATCGTTATCTTCGTCTCCACATTCATTGTCTTCACCTTCATCGTCCGTCGTCTGAGTGTCATCATCCCATTAAGTATCACCTGTGTCTGAAACCTCTGTTAATAAACCTTGCACTTGCACTAATCCCTCTGTGTCCTCATCTGTGTCTGACAAAGACCAGCTTATTCTAACAACCAGATTATTGTCTGACTCTCAGAACCAGATAAGCTTCAACATTTATTCAAAACTCATCTAGTCGCATACCTCAAATGCTGCTTTGCTGTCTATTAATTAAATTATGAATTCACTTTAAAATGAAAAATTACTCACCCCATGCCATCCATTGTGTTCATTCTTTGTTCAGTCAAAAATAAATTGTTTTTTTGAGAACAACATTCCAGGATTTTCCTCCACATAATGCACTTTTATGGGAACCAATGGGTTGAAGATCCAAGTCAATACAGTTTGAATGGGCTTCAGAGGGCTTTGCACAATCCCAAACGAGAAATAGGGTATTATATAGTGAAACCATTGGTCATACATTTAAAAAATATATATATTAAATTATATATATGCATTGAGTGTGACCTTTCTGATGTGATTACGTAATCCATGGTATATATATACATATAAATATACATGTAAATATTTTTGCTATATATATATATATATATACATGCGCGTGTGTGTGTGTGTGTGTGTGTGTGTGTGTGTGTGTGTGTGTGTGTGTGTGTCTGTGTGTGTGCTGCGTGACATATACATATACAAACAAATTTTGCCGTATAAATCGCACAATTAATACAATTTGTGTTATAGATACACATTTCCATGAGATCAGGCAGTCACGCTAGACATAGACAGAAGTAACGCCCCTGTGTTTACAAAACACAGGTGTGAAGACTAATACAAACATCATGCAGCAAAAAAGGTAAAGCAATGATGTCGGACGATATGCAATATGGAAATCTTTTATAATATTGTAAAAATCTAATAGCATTGACTGGTCTGTTTGTGTAAAAGGCATTTGTATTAGTCTTCACACGTATGCTTGGGGCGGTACTTCCACCAACGTGTATTGCGACATTTCCAACATGATTAGGCTATCCCTGGCGTGTTGCAGAGCAGTGCAATATGAGCAATTTAGGCAAAAAAAATATGTTTTTCTGGTGAAAAATTATAAGATCCTGGGCTGGGATCGTGCAGAGCCATCTGAAGCCCTTCAAAGCCCTTTGAAACTGCATTCATTTGCACCTTGAACCCGTTGGTTGCCATCAAAGTCCATTATGTGAAGAAAAATCCTGGAATGTTTTCCTCAAAAAACTTAAGTTCTTTTTGACTGAACAAAGAAAAACATGAACACCTTGGATGAGATGGGGCTGAGTAAATTATAAAATTATTACAAAAAAATCTATTCTGAAGTGAACTAATACTTTAAGAAATGCAATTTAGTTGCTGTTGTCTTTGGTATTCTTATGTGGTTTGAGTCCTGGAGTATCTTTTATAATGTGTATTATAAGCTACCCTGCTCATTGCATTTGTGTATTTCATTAATTTAGTCACTTGTGTAAGAAAGATTACACAAACACCCCTGTCAATGCTATCACATTTTTTCAATTCTATAAAATATTTGCATATTGCAAATGGCCCTGCCAACTTCTAACAAAATTGTACCACATTTTGCCACCTTGATAAACCTATGACTTTAGTTTATCTGCATTTCCATCCATTGTTTCCATAGAGAAAACATTCAGGGGGCAACATTACCATAGAAACAGAAAATGCAGATGAAGACATATACATGTATCGCCTTTAAATTAAATAAAGAATTCTCGCTTGAACTGTAAATATGTCTTTATTGTAGTGCATATATAATGCAGGTCACACATAATGCAAATAGCTTGGCTTATTTTGTGACCAGAATATCAAGTCTTTCATGAGCTCTCAAGGCATCTCCTGCAGAAAGGTGATTTGTGTCAGGTTGAATGTAGTAAAAAGATATCACTGCTGGCATGTTTAAGCACTGTGAGGTTTAAAAGGTGAGCCAATGAGCTCAAGTTATTTATTTGCAGATTAAGTAAGAAATGTGTCTGTATTAGTCTATAATGTCATTGAAACATCTGCAGATTGAGACCGTTTTAAACTTTTGGTATTGAAAACAAGCGGAACAAGTAAAGTGTTTGCACTAGTGTATTACTATTAATAACTGTATTAGTAGTAATTATATAAATTGTACAGTTATGAAAAGGATGCAATGCTTAAGCATAGGTTGGGCCTATTGGATGACACCCATAGAAAATGTTTTATAGTGCCTGTGTGACAGCCCTACTATTATACATTGATAAACTGTACATTTCTACATCACCCTACCTTTATATCCCTGTAAATCATTCTGTCTATATCCTCATCTGACCTTTAGAATTCTAGGTTGAAGTATGCTCTACTGGACGGAGATCTGGTGACTCTGGAGGCCTTTTGAGTATATTAACTCATTGTAATCATAATTTGAGTTAATGTTGCCTTTATATCAGCTTGAACTAGTTTGGCTACTTCTAGCAACAACACAGCAATTTTAACCACCAAACTGCCCATGAATATTTTCTCCAGCCATTTCTGAAATATTCAGACCAATATCTGTAAGATTAGTAATTCAGAACTAGCTGTCTTTAATTTACAATTAAATAACATTGAAATTTAATTGATCAAACATAACTGTAACAAAGTTCAAGTTCAGGGCAGAAAGGTGATGTTAAACCCAGGGGCATATAATTTAGTAGGAACACTAGGGCTGTGTCTCTACCAATATTCAATGTCCACTGATTTAGACTCACCTAAAAGATTATTAGGAACACCTGTTCAATTTCTCATTAATGCAATTATCTAATCAACCAATCACATGCCAGTTGCTTTAATGCATTTAGGGGTGTGGTCCTGGTCAAGACAATCTCCTGAACTCCAAACTGAAAGTCAGAATGGGAAAGAGAGGTGATTTAAGCAATTTTAAGCATGGCATGGTTGTTGGTGCCAGACGGGCCGTTCTGAGTATTTCACAATCTGCTCAGTTACTGGGATTTTCACACACAACCATGTCTAGGGTTTACAAATAATGGTGTGAAAAGGGAAAATCATCCAGTATGCAACAGTCCTGTGGGCGAAAATGCCTTGTTGATGCTAGAGGTCAGAGGAGAATGGACCAGCTGATTCTAGCTGATAGAAGAGCAATTTTGTCTGAAATAACCACTTGTTACAACTGAGGTATGCAGAAAAACATTTGTGAAGCCACAACACACACAACCTTGAGGCGGATGGGCTAAAACAGCAGAAGACCCCACCGGATACCACTCATCTCCACTACAAATAGGAAAAAGAGGCTACAATTTGCACAAGCTCACCAAAATTTGGACAGTTGAAGACTGGAAAAATGTTGCCTGGTCTGATGAATCTCGATTGCTGAAGAATTTGGTGTAAACTGAATGAGAACATGGATCCCTCATGCCTTGTTACCACTGTGCAGGTTGGTGGTGGTGGTGGTGTAATGGTGTGGGGGATGTTTTCTTGGCACACTTTAGGCCCCTTAGTGCCATTTGGACATTGTTTGGACAAATGCCACGGCCTACCTGAGCACTGTTTCTGACCATGTCCATCCCTTTATGACCCCCATGTACCCATCCTCTGATGGCTACTTCCAGCAGGATAATTCACGATGTCGCAAAGCTCAAATCATTTCAAATTGGTTTCTTGAACATGACAATGAAATCACTGTACTAAAATGGCCCCCACAGTCACCAGATCTCAACCCAATAAAGCATTGTTGGGATGTGGTGGAACGGGAGCTTTGTGCCCTGGATGTGCATCCCACAAATCTCCATCAACTGCAAGATGCTATCCTATCAATATGGGCAAACATTTCTAAAGAATGCTTTCAGCACCTTGTTGAATCAATGCCACGTAGAATTAAGGCAGTTCTGAAGGAGAAAGAGGGTCAAACACAGTATTAGTATGGTTTTCCTAACAATCCTTTAGGTGAGTGTATATAATGCATGTGTAAATATAACCATTGTTGTCCGGTTGAGTCATTTATGTATTACCTGTTTTATTTAACCTTTATTTAACCAGGAATCATATCATTGAGTTACTTTCAATTGCTCTTTCAAAGGACACGTGCTTAGTGATGTGAATTCAGATATAAGCAAGGCACATAACACTTCAACTGCATGTCCAAGGTTTCCAAGGATTTTGATGGCGGGTAATACAACATGTCACAGGCAGGATTGTATTTATTTATACAGTATTTCTATATTTTACAGTGTGCTTCTCATTCACCTTTTCCTCTAATCATTAGTTCACTTCCAAAGACCCTGTGGTGAGAGAAACATGTCCTTGGCGGAGTTGCCACTATGGTTCTCTCTTGTGTATTCTTTACGACGAGAGGAAGAGAAGATAATCAGCTTGTCAGACAGCACTTAGGCTTTATTCTCCCCTGTAGGCTCAAGCAGGGATGTCAGTGTTGTGTTGAATGTGCCCTCTCAAGACACTTTGGCGAGCTGATAGCCAGCGAGGGCCCTTGGTCAAACTTGCCAGCCAATTAAGGCATCCTGATCTCTCACTGACAAGCATGTCTCTGCTTGTAAAATGCAGAACACAATAACATAGTAGCTTTTTTTCTGAAATATTGCAGTCCAAGCTTTAATGATGAAAGTTTCACGGGTGTAAATCAACAGACTTTCAACCTTAAAGAGGTAGTTCACCCAAAAATGAAATTTATGTCATTAATGACTCACCCTAATGCCGTTCCACACCCGTAAGACCTCTGTTCATCTTCGGGACACAGTTTAAGATATTGTATATTTAGTGAGAGAGAGTATGGAAGTGTATGCACACTATACTGTCCTTGAAAGGTAATAAACACATCATCAAAGTAGTCCATCTGTCAGTTAGTTAATTAGAATCTCTTGAAGCATTAAAAATACATTTTGGTCCAAAAATAACAAAAAGTATTAATTTATTCAACATTGTCTTCTCTTCCCTGTTTGTTTTCAATCCTCAAATAATGATTCAAACGGTTGTGAATCAGTGTATTGATTCATGGTTCGGATCGCCAATGTCACGTGATTTCAGAAGTTTGGCAGTTTGACACGCATTCCGAATCATGAATCAATGCGCTTTGTTATTATATCTGACTTTGTGACAATGTTAAGACATATTACTATAGATTCAAGAGTGACACCACCCCAGGAGTTGTGGAAATCTCTTTTCAACAGATCAGTTCTGCCCCAAAAACTTTTCCAATTGTCTATGAAGCCTATATTATTTTGTGGACACCACGGCAGTCTGCTACGCATCTTGTCACCTCGGCAAATACAGGAAAACTTACCAATGATTGTTTGTAGTCTTTATTTGAAAACATGCTGTTAAATGTACTAGCGGTTTCTAAGTGAAAATTGTTTCCTTTGTTGCCACAATTTTTCAGTTTTGTTCCTCAGCCTTTTCTACATTTGCAAAATCCATGTCATTAGCTAATATGACATTACTTGAACTCCAGCTAATTCTACATTAAATTACTTGAAGAATGGCCTCTAAAGGCATTACATTTTACCTTGGGGGGGGGGGGGGGGGGGTGAAAAGCTGTTTCATGCATACTGAGCTTTTTACACTGTTAAAGACTTTTCCCATTCCCATCCTAAACATAGACAAAGTTTCAAAAACTAATGTTGGACGTTTGATGGAGTATTTCTGTGTCAAAAATACTCCTTCCGGTTTCTCACAAGTTTCGGAGAGTTTTTTTTTTTGAGTATGTGTCCACTTGACGTCGATACAGCGGAATGTCCTTGTATGGGCCGAACGGCTCTTCTCCAGGAAGGATGCGCGCGCACTTGACCAGATGCACGCCGCCCATAAACACTGCTCTCAGGTGCAGCAGATCCACTCGTCCATGCAACATTTCTGTCGTGCCGTGCTCCACTTTATTCCTATGGGTGACATCAAGCGACTTCAACGCTTCAGAACAGCATTCTGGAAAGGCAGCGCTGCATTTGAACCGATTTGAATGCAGAAATGACAGGAAACGTCACAACATATGCTTCGGTCGTGTTGCAAAAGTGGATCTCCACGGTCACTGCTGTCACAGGACATCACAAAATCAACAGTTACCAAAGAAGTGTGTTTTTGACGGAGTGGTCCAAACGATAAAGGTTTACGGTCGTGCTTTGGAAGCAGGTGGTGAGTAAAACTGCTTCAAACGTCTATGTTGTTGGCTATTGTCGCGTAAGTAAACATCAGTAAACAACACGATCGTGTATAGCGTTAGTTAATTTATCAATGGCGCATGCGATCTATGGTGTGTGTTTAAATACATTTGTTTAGCTGACCAATATAGGTGTCAGTTTGTTTATTGTAAAACCACCCAAACATAAACCTAATGTTCTCACAAAGCGTGCTTCGTCATTCAAATGCGCTAACAGTTACTCCATTGTTGTGCTATGTATAACGTTACACTAGTCTGACGTGCAAAACCTTTTTGCTTGCTACTGCTAAGGTTTAGTCGCATACAATAGTCCATAAACCGAATCATGTCCTCATAAACCACGAGTAAACCCACACAAATGTTGACAGGCCACTAAATACAGTACATTCCACAGAGAAGGACGTCCTGCTGTTGTTGCTTCTCCTGTTCAATTTATTTCAGCCTCCGGATCTGATTCTGGATCATATATGTAATAGTTGAATCTGATTGATAGCTATGGTTTATTTAGGGTAGTGTTTTCTTCTCCACGCTTGAGGACGTCACCGCTTTGTGCGTGATCGTCATTCTTTAGCTCCGCCCACACGATACGCCTCCAGCCGCTCAATTTTTTCCGGAAAGACTCGGTACAGCCTATATTCCTTTTATAAATATAATAAAACTAAAGACTTTTCAGAGATATGAAGAATGCAATACTTCTCTATAGGTACTCAAGATTGACATGAGATTGACTGAAACTGAGTGTTTCAGTCAATCTCCCCCCCCTAAATATGATTCATTATGCTAAAATAATACTTTAAAACTTTTTTAACACATGCTGCATCAATGTGCTGGATATTTGTTCTGTCCTTAATAACTACATTAAATGTTGGTTTGTTTCAGCACATTATATTAATAGCAAAGCAATGTTCATCACAATCATGAAGGTTTTGGTGGAAATTTCAAATATGTTAATGCACAGGCATTTACATGAAATATCCCCACAATCAATTACCAAAAAAAAAAAAAAAAAAAAAAAAAAAAAAAAACACTGGTCGTTATCAAATTGATGGATTTTTGGCTGGTCTTTAATTTAGAGGGATGAACTAATAAGCAAGAGGAATATTTTACAGAATAGCATAATTTCCATTATCACCACAAACACTATGATAATGTGCTTATACACATTGCACAGAAAGGGAAGCATAAATTATTGACACCGGGTGCTTACTGGAAGCCCAGGTGTGGAACAGTATGTATAGTGTATATTATATAAACACATACTCAGCTTCCTTGGGCTAATTTCTGGAAAAAGCCATAATTGCTCGCTTCATAATTTATGAACGTTAGAGTTAAAGTCTGGCAAAGCACCATCACCTATTACTCACCAAGCCTCTAACTCTCACTGCCATGCTTTCAACACACACGCACACACACACACACACACACACACACACACACACACACACACACACACACACACACACACACACACACACACAGAGTCTTAAATCACTGAGACAATTCTCTCTGCGGAGGGCTGGGTGGGATGTACTTCCTGTGTAAAAATGACATGAAATACAGATAAATACCAGCAATGTGTTTGCTGTCTTTGTAGAAGCACATCAGGACAACTGTAATCCTTCTGTTTATTTCCCAATTATGAATATATATATATATATATATATATATATATATATATATATATATATATATATATATATATATATATATATATATATATATATATATATATATATATATATATATATATATATATATATATATATACGCACATATATATATTAATATATTAATATATATATATATATATATATATATATATATATATATATATATATATATATATATATATATATATATATATATATATATATATATATATATATATATATATATTAATTAATATTATATTGACTTGTAAGCACACATGAGCAATTTATATAAACATCCATTTACGTTTCTATTAATTTATTTATGTTCGATTGTTTCTGTTTTCTGTTTCTTCTTTTTTATTCATTGATTTATGCACACATACATTTTCTTTTTCCCATTTGTTGGTTTCCTTTTCCATTTACAGATTGCTTTTTTTTTTTTCTCCCATGTGTTGAAAGCAATCATTTGATGATAAATACACATCATTGTGCCAGCAGCTTTTAGGGTCCCCTTCTTGTGCACAATTCAGAATTGAACTGAGAATGACTCATACATTCCATTCCATTTCAATTCTTGAATTTGAATTGAATTTGAATTGATGTCAAACACAGGATGTAGAATTACAATTCGAATTTGAATTAAAGGAAGCAAAACTGAAATTCAAGAAAAAAAATCAAAGAAATTCATATACATGTCCATCTTGCCATAGCAGCTTCATCTGCACCTGTTGAGAGAATCTTTAGTGTTGCAGGAAAGATCTTCAGAGCAGAAAGCTGCAGACTCAATGATAAAACATTTGAAGAGCGATTGGGAATTAGATGAATCAGTGTTTTTTAGATGCAACAGTGAGTTTTGCATTGGGATTAATGAGAAATGCATTTACTGCTTTGTGTTATTTTATTACTTTGAAATTAAAATTACATTGGAACACAACTAATTAAACAACATTGAGGGCTTAATTTATTTAAATTGATCATTATTTGTATTTTAGAACAAAATGTATGCGGGTTGAGGAGTGACCCTGTAAAACATTAATCATGGGTCTTGTAATTTTTACACAAAAAATAAGGTGATAATTTAAAATAGTGTGTATTTTTTCTTAAGGAAATTGTGGTTCAGTTTTGAATAGAAATACAATCAAAAAATACACTTTCCTAATATTTTTTTTAAGGAAAAAAAAAATGTGGCTTGAATTGAGGAACCGATTAAGCTGATATAATTAAGGAAAAATAGATTACTTGTTTATTTTAAGAGAATTAGCTCAATTGTGCAGTTTTATTTAGAGACAGCATTGTTAGTTCCTAGCATGCTTTGCATAAGGCGGGAAATGGAGATTCATATTGAAGTTAAGTGTTGTTTAATGTTTTTTTTTTTTGAGTGAAGGGACACATTTGTTAATATATAATATTCATTTATGTTTGACATATGGAAGATTGTTATGTTGAAGTTTTGACCATTACCATTGTGCAGAAGAGTAGAGCTTATGGTTAGGTTTTGATGTGAATAACTCATTATTATGAAGAAGAATGTTGCTTTGTTCAATGAACAATAACTTGCTAACTTGCTAGTGCAATAACAAGTTTTTTTCTACTTTTTCCAGCATCAAACAGACTATTAATTGAATAACATAACTGAAAGTCAAATATAAACAGGTTATTTTTATTTACTCTAACATATATATGTATATTTCATATTTCAAAATAAAAAATAAAAAAAACACATTCCATTAATAAGATTTAATTCATCATAAAAACTACTGAAATGGTATGTAATATTGTTACCATCCTTTTTTTAAAGTAGTAGATACTGTTATTTCCCTTTCGGGGAACTCGAGCTGCGTCGAAACGCTGTGAGAACGCCTCTGCGTTAATGCGTCGTGAAGCGCCTGTAGAACCATTCCATCGGAAAAAAGATCGATCGTCGGCGTGATGACGTCATCGACCGGAAGCTATAAAGCGTCCGTGAAAACAAACAGGAACTAGCTTCTGAGCCTTCAGCAAGCGATCTGTGTGAACCTGTCTGTCTATTTGGTGTTTTTGTCTGTCTATATCCAGAGATTTTCCACCTTTTTGTTAAATATTGCAGTATTAACAAACAAAGTGAAAATAAAATAGATAGAATGGCGAGTGAAAGCAGCTTTAAGAGGTGTGTTCATCCCTGCCCACGCTACATCACGAGCGGGGATACACACTCTCTTTGTGTAGCCTGCTTGGGAGCGCAGCATGCCCAGGCAGCCCTCGAGGGGGCTGCTTGCGAGCACTGTGAGCGTATGCCACTGAGAACGCTGCGCTCCCGCCGGGCACTCTTCGAGGAGGGTGCCTCGGCTCGTGTTCCCCGCGGCTCTGGTCCCGCTTCCGCCGAGGCGGAGCGAAGGCTGCAGTCGTGGGGATCACAATTGGATGTTGCAGAGGGGTTAGAGACGGGCGCTGCCTTATCTCTGCCCTCACCTGCTCCATCCAGCGGCTCTTCTCGGGGCATGGAAGCACGCATGGCGGTTTCTTCCCCCCCGAGAGAGTCGCCGGTGCTCCAACTATCCAGCTCCGAGGAGGTGGACGTTGAGAGCATCGCGACTGAAGATTCGCCACTTCAGTCCGCTGCGAGTGAGGAGCTCGTTGAGGTTTTGACGCGAGCTGTGGCCAGACTGAATATTGACTGGCCCATAGAGAGATCTGAGGCAGGAAGAAGAAAATCTAGTAAATTAGATGAAAGATTCCTGCCCGCTCGCGCTTCAGAACCTCAGCGACGGGGCCTGCCATTCTTCCATGATTTGCACACCGAGGTGGCAAAGTCATGGAAGAGACCGGCATCATACCGTGTGTTCAGCCCTCAGACTTCGGTCTATAGCAATATCATGGGGCTGAAGCACTACGGTTATGGGGCGATGCCAAAGGTAGAAGAGACGCTCGCGAGCCATCTCTCACCTTCCTCGGCATCGTCCCTGAAGGCCCCGACTTTGCCCACCAGACCATTAAAAACAACGTCGGCACTGGTGGGCAAGGCGTACTCGGCGGCAGGTCAGGCTGCTGCATGCCTGCATACTATGGCAATAATGCAGGCTTATCAGGCTGACCTTCTTAGGGACCTTGATGGACGTGATGAAGTGGGGGGTGATATAATCAATGAGCTGAGAACATCTGCTGATCTTGCTCTCCGGGCCACCAAGGAGACGGCCAGATGTGTTGGCCGCTCTATGGCAGCCTTGGTGGCTACGGAGAGGCATCTGTGGCTCAACCCCACTGAAATCAAGGAGAGGGAGAAAAGCTTCCTGCTCGACGCGCCGCTGTCTCCTGGCGGCCTCTTCGGTGACGCAGTACACACTGTCACCGAGAGGTTCCAGGAGTCAAAGAAGCAAGCTGCGGCGCTAAAGCAGTTTCTCCCTCTCCAGGTCCAGGTCCCTGGGGCTGCCGCTGACATCAGGCAGCCCAAGCCGAGTACGAGCTCCGCTCACAGGGCGCAACAGAAGCAGAGCGTCGCCGCTCGAGCTCCCCCTCAGCGCGGGGACGAGGGGCGGCGCTCTCAGGCGAGGCCTTCGAGGGGCAGGGCTGATCTGCGGACAGTCCTGATCGCCAAGAAGGCCTCGTCAAAGCGTTCCTGACGCCAGAAGCGTCAGGACGCTGAGGGTGGTTCCCCCCGTAGGGAAACGGTGTTTACCCCTGCCAACGGTACCCGTTTCCCTACGGCACCCTCGGGGGGCCGCGCTGCCAACCCCGCCGCAATGCCGGGGCGCAGTCGGTCTCCGCGGGCCACCCGAGGGTGGTCCGCACCCCCTTCGGGGGGCCCCCGAGCAGTCAAGTCAGTCGTTCCCTGCCGGTCCGCCGCTTCAGGGCACTGTGCTTGTTGCTCAAAATACACCAGAGGCCAGCCTCGAGAGGCTGGTTCCCTTAGTAGATTTTCTAGACGAGTGGAAACGTCTATCAAACATATCTCGTTGGGTCCTGCAGATAATAGAAAGGGGGTACGCCATTCAATTCAGAAGTCGGCCACCTCCTTTCTGCGGTGTCCTACCTACAGAGGTGGGCCCGGAGCAGGCTCTGGTAATGGCACAGGAAGTAGAGACACTCCTGCAAAAAGGGGCTATAGAGAGGGTTCCCCCTCCCAGCAGGGAGTCTGGCTTTTACAGCCGTTACTTCATCGTGCCGAAGAAGGATGGGGGCTTACGCCCGATATTAGATCTGCGGCTATTGAATCACTCGGTGGCCAAGGTCAAATTCAAGATGCTTACACTCAGACAGATTGTAGCGCAGGTCAAGTCGGAGGATTGGTTTGTCACCATAGACCTCAAAGATGCGTATTTTCATGTCTCCGTCCTTCCACATCACAGGAAGTTCCTGAGGTTTGCCTTCGGGGGAGAGGCATACCAATATCGTGTACTTCCCTTCGGTCTAGCACTGTCACCCCGCACGTTCACCAAGTGTGTGGATGCAGCTCTGGCGCCGCTGCGTCTGCAGGGCATCCGCATTCTGAACTATATCGACGACTGGCTGATTCTAGCGAATACAGAGCAGATGGCGGTTCAGCATCGAGATGCTGTTCTCGCCCACATGTCGAAGCTGGGGTTGAGGCTGAACGCCAAGAAGAGTGTGCTTTCTCCGGCTCAGAGAACCACTTTTCTAGGTGTGAACTGGGATTCGGTAATTATGCGGGCGCAATTATCGCCAACACGCATAGCATCGGTCCTGGCAGCCGTCAAAGAACAGAAGCTAGGCCGGGCCGTCACTGTGAAACAGTTCCAGAAACTGTTAGGTCTCATGGCAGCAGCGTCCAACGTGATACCTTTTGGCCTACTGTACATGAGGCCACTACAGTGGTGGCTCAAAACGAAAGGGTTCTCCCCGAGGGGAAATCCGCTCCGCACGATCAAAGTCACGCGGCGATGCCTACGTGCTCAGGTCATGTGGTAAAACCCGGGGTTTTTATCTCAGGGTCCCGTGTTGGGGGCTCATGTTCGTCGCGTAACGCTAACGACAGACGCCTCTCTCACGGGCTGGGGGGCGACCATGAGTGGTCGCTCGTCCCAGGGTCTATGGCAGGAACATCAGCGGCACTGGCACATAAATCGGCTAGAGATGCTCGCAGTGTTTCTTGCATTGAAACAGTTCCTGCCCGACCTCAGGGGCCACCATGTGTTAGTCAGGACAGACAACACGTCGGTGGTCGCCTACATAAATCATCAGGGGGGTCTGAGGTCCCGTCCTTTGGACAAATTGGCACATCGGATCCTCCTGTGGGCCCAGGGGAAATTGCTGTCAATCAGGGCAGTATATATCCCCGGGGTCCTAAATCAGGAAGCAGACAGCCTGTCGAGACAGGGGCCGAGGCCCGGGGAATGGAGACTCCACCCAGAGGTGGTGGAGCTCCTATGGAAGGTTTATGGGAAAGCGGAAATAGACCTATTTGCTTCGGCGGAGAATTCCCACTGCCCGCAGTGGTTTTCTCTGACCCATCCAGCCCCGCTGGGGTTGGATGCCATGGTACAGGAGTGGCCGAGGCTACCTCTGTACGCCTTCCCCCCGATTGTCTTGCTTCCAGGAGTTCTGGAGAGGGTACGCCGGGACGGGGCCCAGGTACTTCTAGTGGCTCCGAACTGGCCGACCCGAGTATGGTTTTCGGACCTGATATCTCTCCTGGAAGGCTCTCCGATGGAGATTCCGACCAGGAGGGATCTACTCTCTCAGGCGGGCGGGAGATTCCTGCACCCACGCCCGGAGATGTGGAAACTGTGGGCCTGGCCTCTGAGGGGGCTAGGCTCATAGAGGAAGGTCTCTCGGCCGAGGTCGTGGAGACCATCCTACACTCCAGAGCTCCGTCCACAAGGAAGCTGTACGCTTTGAAATGGAGACTTTTCTCAGCATGGTGCAGAGAACGCCAGTGGGACCCAGTTAACTGCCCGGTTGGTACAGTGCTGGAGTTCCTGCAGGCAAGGTTCTCGGCAGGGTTGACCCCCTCCACACTAAAGGTGTACGTGGCGGCCTTGGGTGCCTTCCACGTCCCTTTCAGTGGAGTGTCTTTGGGTAGACACCCTCTAATGACACGCTTCCTTCGTGGCACTTTAAGGTTGAGGCCTGTGATGCACTCGAGGGTCCCAGCATGGGACTTAGCCATTGTTTTACGGGGCTTGTCCGAGCCTCCATTCGAACCCTTGGAGGAGGTTTCGGATAAGTTCCTTACCCTCAAGACGGTATTCCTTTTGGCTATTTCATCCCTAAAGAGAATAGGAGATATTCAGTCCCTGTCTGTAGGGCCCTCATGTTTAGAGTTTGCGCCTGGGATGGTGAAAGCATTTCTGCATCCCAGGCCGGGTTATGTCCCCAAGGTTCCTACGAGCCCACGGGGCCCCATCACTCTTCAGGCGTTCTGTCCTCCTCCTTTCACGACGTCAGACCAGGAAAGATTGAATCTGCTGTGCCCTGTTAGGGCGTTAGATACTTATGTCCACAGAGCTGCCCTGTGGAGGAAAACTGATCAGCTGTTTGTCTGTTTCGGGCCCCCTAAAAAAGGGGCCCCAGTATCTAAGCAGAGGATGAGCAAGTGGGTGGTCGAGGCCATCTCACTTGCTTATGAAGCGGCCGGGCAGCCGTCTCCACTGGCTGTCCGGGCGCATTCAACCAGGGGTATGGCTGCTTCAAAAGCACTCTTGTCGGGGGCTTCCCTCCACGATATTTGTAACGCGGCCGGATGGTCGTCTCCTTTAACTTTCGTCAGGTTCTATGAACTAGACCTGGCATCTACAGTTGGGGCACAGGTACTCTCGTAACCGTGTGCGCCTCGGCTTCACACATACGAGACACTTGGTCCTATGGCGATGTGGGTATAAGCGTTCTCACAGCGTTTCGACGCAGCTCGAGTTCCCCGAAAGGGAACGTCTCGGGTTACGTATGTAACCCTAGTTCCCTGAGGGAACGAGACGCTGCGTCGCTCTGCCATACTCCCGGCGTGTCCGTGATCACTTACTTCAGGCTTTATCAGAAGTTAGTTCCTGTTTGTTTTCACGGACGCTTTATAGCTTCCGGTCGATGACGTCATCACGCCGACGATCGATCTTTTTTCCGATGGAATGGTTCTACAGGCGCTTCACGACGCATTAACGCAGAGGCGTTCTCACAGCGTTTCGACGCAGCGTCTCGTTTTTTTTCACTGTAAAAAAACACAATTTTTACAGTGTAGATGTATGTAATGAAATTGTGTTATTAAATTACAAAATTAATGTGATTGTTGTATTACTGAGGCAAAATCTGTGATTCAGTTAGTTACTTACCTTCCTAACACTGAATGTGTGTGAGATTCAACACATTCTTTCTGTTGTGTGACTGTGGAATTTCTTTGAATTGTCATGAATTTAATTCTACTTCCTGTCATTTCAATTCCAATTCAAATTCAACTTCCTGTTGGGCGGAGTCAATTCAAATTAAAATCCAATTCATGAACTAAATGGAGGCCAATTCTGAAATTCTGAATCTTGCACAAGCCTGCCTTCTGGTCTAGGCCTAGGGTAAATTCCTTGTTGGCCTATGTATAAATCTGTCCATGTTCTTTCTTTCTTAAATTGAAAATTAATCAGGTGGATATAACAATTAACAACAAGTAATTGTAAAAAAAAAAAAAAAAAAAAAAAAAAAAAACAACAAGGCATCTTTATTATGAGATGACTGTCAATGAAGATGAGTTCTGAGAGAAATCATAGATCCCATAGTAATCAACTAATGCAGCTATGAATTACATAAATGCCCCTTGGAGAGTTAGCTGGCTACTTGAGGGGGTTGTTATGCGTTAATTGGTTATTAGTCTGTTATCATATCACTTCAGAGACAAAAATCTGAATTGTTATTACTCCTGGTATTTGAGCTGTTATACAATATATTTGACAATAACTTAAACCGGTTCCCTTTCAAGGGAACTCAACGATGTGTCGTAATGTTGACACTATGGGAATGCCCCTTGTATAACCGGTGTCTGAAGCATGAAATATTTTTGGACAACGTGTGGGCTGAGGCAATGCGATGGTTCCGATCGTGGGGACTGCGGCTATAAAACTGGTTCCACCTGAACAAGAACATTTAGTGACGTTTATTTCCAAGGCATTAGACTGGGAGAAAGTTTAAGCAGATGTTTTAAAATAAACCGCCTCCTTAGTTCCACATTGATGTGCCAAAATCATGGAACTGTGTGCATTGCTCCCACTCAGCGAAACGGCTTGTGTGGAGGTGTGCAAGCAGCGATATGCGAGAATGCTCTAGGTTGAGAGCTGCTTGCGAGCTACCTTTGCTCATGCTGTATTCTCTTTAAAAGGCTCCTGCCTTGCAGATACACGTTACTTGGCTCTTGAGGGAGCTGAATGCATTCGCTGTGACAGAACGCAGTGAGAGAGCTCCGCTTTTACTTGATTCTTTTCTTGAGAGATTAGAATCGACTCATCTGGATCTCGCTTGTGCAATGCTGCAGTTTCGATCAGCTGAGAGCATCATTAGGTGAATGTTATTCGCTTCTCCCACTTTACCACAGTGTATGGGGTGTCCTAACTACAAAATGTTCATGGCAAGGCATGTATGGCAGCAGGTCGGCCATGGGGCTCTGCAGATGACGGGATTTGTTTCATTTCCACTCACTAACGGTGTTGGTGTATGACGTTTATAGTACCCCCTGGTTATGGGTTGCTATTAATAATGCCCTTCCTCAAGAGGTCACGGTTATGCTTTCCAGTCCTCATGTTTTTTTCCTGCTTACTATGATTGTGAATATCACATCTTAGAGAGGCAGGCACTTGTTCAGCATGGCAAAGTGGGTATTAACGTTCCCATAGCGCAGTGGTTCTCAAAGTGTGGGGTTCTCAAACTGCCAAGTTAACTGACATCACATGGAAGATGGATCGGTTTATAAAAGGCAAGAGAAAAGCAGTAGACTGACATGTCTTACAGACATCCCATTCAGGTGCCGGTCATTCAAAAGCAAAATGCATATAAGAGATATCTTGTTCTCGGCTTCAGCGAGGAGGAAAGTCTACGTTCACACCAAATGCGAATAGAGCGTCACATTTGAATCCACTCGCACGTCCACAGCGAACTGGACGCACATATAAAACAAGCGTTTAAGGCAGAATAGACGCACATTCAAGGTGCTCCAGGAGCTGCGTCTGGATGACCGTCGCTTTCAGCGCTACTTCCGCCTGTCTCGCGTTCAAGTTCGACTCGGGAGAACGAATTCCCGAAAACGGGATGGCACAACTCCGCTCTCACTCTATATATTTTGTATATTTTAGGCTACAATAAAACGAAATGTCATAAAACACCACTCTGACTCTTTCCATTTAATTAACAAACATTAATAGCCACACAAATGTGGTTCAGGCAATGCATATGGATTGTCTTCACTGCATATATTTATAACAAACAAAATATAAAACACAACCCTGCCTCTTTTCGTTTACATTAAAAAAATAAACATTAATATGTGGTTCAGGCCAGAATGAATGAATGAATGAATGAATGAATGGATGGATGAATGAATGAATGAATGAATGAATGAATGAATGAATGAATGAATGAATGAATGAATGAATGAATGAATGAATGAATGAATGGAGGCATTTATATAGCACTTTCATATGTACTACTGTACACCCAAAGCGCTTCACACTCATGTCAGGGGTCTTTTCTCAACCACCACCAGTGTGCAGCATCCATTTGGATGATGCGACGGCAGCCACAGTACAACGGTGCCAGTGCACTCACCACACACCAGCTATAGATGGAGAGGAGAGAGGGTGATAGAGCCAATTCAGTGGATTATTAGGAGGCCATGATTGGTAAGGGCCAATCAAGGGAATTTGGCCAGGACACCGGGGTTACACTCCTACACTTTTATGAGAAGTGCCATGGGATTTTTAATGACCACAGAGAGTCAGGACATCGGTTTAACGTCTCATCGGAAGGACGGTGCTCTTTGACAGTATAGTGTCCCCATTACTATACTGGGGTGTTAGGACCCACACAGACCACAGGGTGAGCACTCCCTGCTGGCCTCACTAACACCTCTATCAGCAGCTACCTGGTTTTCCCAGTTGGTCTCCCATCCAGGTACTGACCAGGCTCAGCCCTGCTTAGCTTCAGTGGGAAACCAGTCTTGGGCTACAGGGTGATATTGCTGCTGAGTGTGCTGAGAAGCACTGCCATAGCATCGTCGTTATGACGCAGCGTTAAGGTTCCTTAAAAGGGAAGGTCTAGCTTGTGAATATAATCCTGGTTGCCTGAGAGGAAATGGTTTGTCTTGTTGTCATGCTCCAGGCATGCCTGTACATCTCTAAACAATAAGATGATAACCTCTTTACACTTGCAGGTTACCATAATTCCTCAAATAAAAGGCTGTAGTCAATTAAATGTCGGGCCTCTGATAGTGGCTGGGGCGTGGTCAGCACGAACAAATAAAGGCAATTTCCAAATTAAGGCCAGGGGGAAATGTGTGGATAATCTCCTAAATGCCTTTCATTTAATGTGCATTCAAATTCATGGTAATGTACAGTAGGGTTGTGCCGTGACGGCTGACCATCACGCAACCATCCTGATGCCACGCGCCCCGTTCTTGCGAGTGTGAAACACACTAATCCCATAGTAGTCTCTTAGTTAACCTAAAAACTTTGCAGGGATTGCTCTGTAAATTAAATTGAGAATATAACTGATGCAATTATGCCATTATAAGTAGGCTATGTAGACTATGAGAGATGTGATGTCTGTGAAAATACTGTGTCATGCAGACTACACAAATATTGATCTTCACCTCTCATCTTTTTTTATACGTCTTACTATATTTTTAATTTAGTTGGGTCAGAAAAATAACAAAATTATATTTTTTAAGTACAATAAATGATGTAAAGCAACATCATTTTTATTAAAAATATTAAAATAAAAAGTGCTCATCTCTTCTTAAGTGGAAGGAAGTTGTTTTTTTTCCTCACATGCAATGATATATTGAAAGTGCAGAGTCATTAATTGGGTTAGAAAAATAAAATTATAGTTTTTTTTTTTTTTTTTCAAATAGAAAATAATATTTATGTAAAGAAAATTTTTACACAACTCTTCTTAATGAAAGGAAGCTTTTTTCCTCACGTGCAACCTATTTAGATAGCACTGAGTAATTAGTTGGGTTAGTACAATAACAAAATTACAGTTTAAGTATAAAAAAAAACATTCATGTAAAGAGATATAGTAAAATAAAATAAAAAAGTGTTTAAAACTGCACAACTATTTTTAAGTGGAAGCAAGCTTTTTTTTTCTCTCACGTGCAACCAATAGGCTATAGAAAGCACTGAGTCAGGTTAATAGGCTAAAATAACCTCACGTGCAACCTGTATAAAAATTAAGCATGGAATAAACCTTTTACATTTTTCAAACAGTCTTAATGGTGGTTACTGATTAGGCTACTCTAATTCTGACCAGAATTGCTTTGTCGTCTTTCTGGCTGTTGTTGTAAATGGTGATATTTTTGCATGTTTCTTAACCCTTAAATGCATGACTGTTTCGCCAAACATTCTTACATATTCGGGTCGACGGGGTCGTTAGCGACCCGGATCTATATTTAACATGGATAGACCTCTACCTTACGTGATAATATATAAAACTCCTTATGTTAGAGTAACAGCTACAGAAGAATAAAATAAAACATATTTCATTACCTTTTGGAGCTTGGAAGGATTCAGTTTGAGAATGGTTTTATACCATCATCATCTGTCCTCATCAAAGCTCGTTTACCAGTATATTCAGCATCTGGTCATATTCACGATCTCGAGCATATTCTCCAAAGTCATTTTCAACGTCATCAAAATCAATATTTTGATTACTGACAGCTTCTTGACCACATCCATCATCAAGAGACAGTGACCCTAATATCTGACTGTTTAGTACTTGCTCTCTGCTGTAAATCACTGACCCATTTTGAGTTTTGCAGATTATAAATAGTATTGTTTCGTTTTCTGTCTGAGGTAACTATGAGTGAAACGTCACTTCATTATTGCATATCAGACATTGCCACCTTGTGGAATAAAGGTGAATTGCACCTTATTTTTGTGATTATAGACTCATTATCATTGTGCAAAAAAAATAAAATAAATACAATCCTACACACCTCGGGTCGTTAGCGACCCTATACAATTTTGACAAAAAAACTAGTGAAAAAACAGGCATTAAACAATAATTATATTATTATTTTTTTCTTGTTATATTTTTTAAAATGGATTGATTGAGGAATACTAAGAAGGTTGATGTCTAACTTTAAAAAATGAATGAGGAGCAGGGTAGTGATTGACGTCGTGGGTCGCTAACGACCCGAGGTATGCAATTAAGGGTTAAAAAACCAATGCTATCTGTCCACTGAAATGCTATCGCTTTTATTCGCTATTCATTTAAAGCGGTTTATTAAAAGGAATTATTTTACAAACAGATGGGATTATAAATATAGGCCTACCCCTAATAAAAGCCTGCTTCAAATAAAAGCATGTTCCCTACTTCAGTTCAGGTAAATAAAGGCCCAGGTCTTTATTTGAGTAATTACGGTATATCCTTGTAAAGTCAAAGCGCTTCCATCTGCCAATCAATTACCGTGTTTTCACACATGCTTCAGACACCGGTCACATAAGAGTCATTCCCATAGCATCAGCATAATGATGCAGCGTCTTGTTTCCTCTCAGGGAACCAGGGTTATATTCATAACCTAGACAACTTTCATATTCTTTACATTTTCTGACGAAACAAATGTGAGTGGTGCTCCCTGATGCATTTTAATGTCCACCAGGGGAACATCATGATTCAAAGGGATCGTTCACCCCAAAATGAAAATTGATTTTCACTCAAGCTCATGTTGTTCCATACCTGTATGACACTATTTCCTTTGCAGAATGGAAAATATTATATTTTAAAGGATATTTCAACTGTTTTTGTTCATACAGTGAAAGTCAGTGGGGTCTAAAACAACACTGTACAATCAATCAGTTAAAAAAAAAAAACACAAAAAAAACAAGCATCTTTAGTACAGCATTTTGTGTTATACAGATGAAAGAAATGCATATGGTTTCGAAACAACAATGATGACAGAATTGGGTGTGTGTTTGTTTTTGTTTTTTTTGTCACTTTAAGGTGTCATTCATGCGTGTAGCACAGAAAACAAAAATAAAATTAATCCGTGCAAGTTAAGACAGAAAAAAAGAAAAAAAAAAAAAAATGTCACGGTAATCTTTAATCAAAATCTGACATAACTTCCAGTCTGGAAACAAAGTTTCTTCTCAGCTGATGTCAGTTTGATGGATTAAGTTTGAAAATGCTTAACCACTGCCCTGTAACTGTTAGTCTGCTATGAGCAATCAATGGAGAGGAGGAGCGCTGAGGTAAAGGAGAGGAGGAGCGCTGAGGTAAAACTCTGCCCTCTATTCAATATATCGTTTCACTTGGAAATACGTCACAGCACTGTAGAAAACTCACTTGATACTTCTGGTTCACTGGGACTTTAATGCTTAGAATTTGGTTTACTCTTGCCCACTATCATGCATTTTGTAACCTGAATGTTTTTCAAAGTTCTTGATATTTTAAATGTTATTTGTTTTACCTTCAAGTAGTTTATGTCAGTCATCTCTGCAGTTTACATCCCAAAACAAGCAGATATCACTATTTCACTGCCAATTGTCCCTTCTACCCATCATCCATATTTAGTGTTGCTATTTTGGTCAACTTTCCTACAGGCACTCGTTCTGCTACCAGCAGAAAAGCAAGTTAATTACAGATTAAGTAAATTTCTTCAGGAAGTAAATAACATTGACATTTTGAATTGACAGTGAATTTATATCTAGTGATGGTCAGTAAAAGGTCTCCAGTATGCTACGGGAAGATTTCAGCCAATATGTGAAACTGGGTAAAGAAATATGTGAATTAAGGGTCAAATTTCTAAATCAATGCCACAAACTAGAAAAAGTGATTAGAGAGTACTATAACAATACAATGCAACCACATACAGCCAAATCTCAAAACACATCACATCCACTAGGACGTTCCCTTGTTAAGAAACAAACAATAAAGTGCATGATAATATGCAACAACATGTTAAAATGATGTAGCATATTAGCTCAAAAGGGAAATGTGTATAATTTATTACAACAAATTATAATTAGTTATACATATTGGGATACATTTATGAATTGACAGTAATATTGTATTTATTTAATAATTTATCAGTTATAGAAAATAAATCATCTTGGCCAAGGATGAATAACTGTTTCCTACTGTATACTGTACTAGCAGTAATAGTACTGTAGAAAATCAATACATTTAAGCAACTTTAAACTGTGAACAGCAACAGAGACAATCAAACGATAATATAAGGGTTTAATAAATTAAACTACAGGTTTAAAACTGTGTAGGCTACAGACAACTAAAATAAGAGTATATACAAAATAAAGAAAGTAAATAAAGAGAAAGAATAGAGCAGGGAATAGCAATATTGATAATCAATTAACCATGGCCTATGAAAACCATCAAAGATTCAGAGTCACCGTAAAATGGGCACAACTTAGAAACGGATCTACAGGCTGCAAAACATGCATTGGCTAGTGCAGACAAGCAAAGAGCCAGATGCAGTCAGGAGATTCTTGAAGATTTGTTAGGAGTGCGCTGAAGTGTTTGTTGGGTTCTTCTGGATGGTCCACGTTGAATCAAACAAAGTTAACTTGAAGTTATAGCATCAACGTGGTGTCTCAAAAGAGACATGCTTTACAGCGGTCTCTTATTCCCATTTTTGGTTGACAATCAGGGATGACTGGGAGAAAGTCTTTGTTCTACCTTAATACCTGGACGTTATGACGAGAACGAGCCTGTAATGTGGCGAGTGCAGCAAAGCGGACCGGTGTGACTCATGTTAAAACTAACATTGATCAACTGAAATGAGTTGATGACGTCACTGAGCGACTGTACAGCTAAATCAATGTTGCAATATTTTCCTGTTTATATTTTCCAACACTGTGGAGATGCTTTGAAACAATCTGCATTTTAAAAGTGCTATATAAATAAAGTTGACTTGACTTGACTCAGCTCAATAGTCCACATGCAAGCACACGCTCATGAACCCTCACCGGTAAAATGGTGTTCGCTCAAATCCAGCTTAGACATTTATCTGTAGCTTACTTTGCTGTAGCCATTCAACAACAATATATATATATATATATATATATATATATATATATATATATATATATATGTATATATATTGTTGGTTTTGGTGGTTATATTTAGTATAATATTAAGTTTTGTTTTGTAGAAAGCATTTCTTTCATTTTGTTTAAATTGTATCTTCATTTTCATAAAGGTTTCTTCAGCCAACTGCTTGGATTTAATCAATAAGAAGCAAATAGCAGACTATAATCGTGATGTCGTGAAGATCGCTTTTTTTGCTCATGAACTGGAGTGCGTCTCATAAATAAACTCAAACTCAGCAGGCTACTTGTCTCACAGACATGATAAATATGCGAATAGAAAGCTTGATATGTCCAGTTTTAAACTAAACGATTCAAAACCAAAATATTGAATTAAGCAAAGTGCAGTGTTCACATCAAATTTTTAAAATTGCGATCGATTCTTGTCCCTGCTTGACGGTCACGTTCGTTGTCTCATGCGTTTGGGCATTCAGCACGCTGAGGCGGCGTTCGTGAATGAGCCATGTTCCCACTGCAGGAACATGACCATCACAGTGCTTAGGTCCAGACTCCAATACCTCAAAGCAGGTGGAGCACCCTTGCACATCCCCTGACCTAGCGGCCATCCCGCTTCAATGCAGAGGGCTGCTACTTTGGCTGATGACCTGGGTGGGGACCTGAGGGTGACGGTGAGGAAACCCGATGGGTAAGGCCGGAGACACACTGCAAGCGTGGCATTTCTGCTGCGTGTCAGCCACGGGGCGGCTGCCTGGCGTTTTCTCTGTCTTTGCACACCAGAAGCGTGTCTGACGCGGCGCTGCTGCTGCTGGGAAGCCCTATACTTCATGTTAAATATAAATATATTGCCTATACACCAAAGACAATGTCGGCAGTAGCCTATTGACCATACAGATCTATGGTATTGACGTCAAAATAGGCTACAGAATTTTTCGTTCTGTATGGTTTAATATTTCAAAATCGATAATTATGTTGTTTTTTATTATTACAAGTAGGCCTATATCGGCATTTATGTGAACCTAAAGACTTTCAAACATGAAAATGTCATTTATTAATATGTATTCGTGTCAAAATGGCATATAAACATCTTTTCCTATGCTATTTTGGCTAGAAACGCTTCCAACACGCTCGTGTGTCACGTGAAAAATAGACGTCTCTTCTATTTGAAGCATGCACGCGTTTTCCGCGCGGCTTGGACCGCGCGTGAGCCGCGCAGCTGACGCAGGCAGTATGCAAGCGCTAACCGGTTAATATGGGAGCCGAAATAAAAATGGACACGCCACGCAGCCGAGACGCTCACGCCACGCTTGCAGTGTGTCCCCGGCCTAAGTTGGCTCCTCGAGCACCTCCCCCCTTAGCTGTGCCGGTGGAACTTCCGGAAGGGCGTGCTGACCTCCCACGTGGAGCGCCAGCCGTCACTTTTGGAGCTCCGGCGGAAGACAGGATGTTGGTCGCAGCATCGGGGGATGAGCTAATGGGCTCTGAGGATGAGGATTCGACAACCTCAACTACTTTGACTCAACTACTTTGACTACTTCGTTTCTCTGGACGGCCCGTGCTGGTTCTCAGCACCCCGCCCCAGTGCCTTTCTTCCTGGAAGTCCATCAGGAGATCACAAAGTCGTGGGCGGTGCCCTATAGCACTCGCCTGCAATCAACTAAATCCTCCGTCCTCACTACCCTCGATGGTGGTGCGGCAAAGGGTTACGGGAACGTCTTGTATGTAACCATCGTTCCTTGAAGGAGGGAACGGAGGTGTACATCCCGTCGCCAGATGCTTTGCTTCCATTAGGAGCCCAGTGACTAGTCGGCTCCTCAGCAGAACAAAACATTGATTTGCCATTCCTCTTCCTATTTATACCCACACTGCGGGGCGGAGTGTGGAATGTGCGGATCACGTGCCAATCTCCGATTTGCTCGTTTTTACATACTCGAAGTAGATTGGACTCTGAGATCAGATCCCAACTTGTCGGTCAGTTCCGACATATGTCTCTGTTCCTTCCTTCAGGGAACGAGGGTTACATACATAACTGAGATGTTACTGTGCTATATACAGGGCTCCAAACCGGTTCAAGAAACAACAATGGGAAACCAACAAAGTTTTAAATGGAACAAGCAAAAACAAAAATAAAATTGTTCGTAAAAGTTGAATCGCTCTGAACAGAATAGCTTTACCAAAGCTTAGAAAAATTACCAATATTTATTATAATGGTATTTTATCATTTAGTTTAACATTTTAATCCGACAGTCAACCAATCATGAATTCAAATAGTATGGCATATAGTATGACGTTGATGCATCCAACCTGAGTGAAATGCCCATGCTCAGCTGTCAAGTCATCATAGCTAAGTCGCTTGCATTAGCTTTTGGATCTCAGGAGTTTTTCAGAGGATGTCACCAACCGTTAAAGTATTATGATGAATGGCAGGTAATATTCAGCATGCTGTGTGTTTTGAAGCCAGTGAAAAATGCAGGATAGAACCTAGAAGCATTTTATATTATAGATTGTATATGCCAACAGACACTTCAAACTCAAACCAACCGATGTCAGATAAAGAGATATATATTATATATATATATGCATGTATGTGTGTGGAGAGAGAGAGAGAGAGAGAGAGAGAGAGAGAGAGAGAGAGAGAGAGAGAGAGAGAGAGAGAGAGAGAGAGAGATTTTTCTCTCAAAAATCAAACATTTTAAAGATTTTTTTTATGTTTTAAAGAAGTCTTGTGATTTTAAATGCAGTCAGACACTTCAAACTCAAACCAAAAATGTCATATATATTCAAGATCAAGATTCAATTAAAGATTGAATATTGGTCTGGGGAGTCTGCTCTGTGTTTTATACTGCACAAGAGTTATGATAAACAAGCATTATTCAAACGACTCTGTACGCAACTGGATAGTCCTTCAACCAATCAGACCACAAGAGGCGTGATCAACGGACAACGACCCATCGCTTCTCTATCTGTCATTGTGTTAAACCTGCCAATAGCGCACCAGGTGGATAAGCCAGTCAGTGATTTATTCCTGCAAAAGTGTAACAGAATCAGTAGAAATTATTGTAGCTACAGTTTTCCAGACCGAGTTGCAGGGCGAAATCAAATCGCCGGCAGATCCGGCTTGGTTTACCCAGTCTATTTAAAACCACTTGCCTGTCACCTCCCATTTTGGCAAATGGGGCATTTTGGGCTGGTGCCTGCAAGTGTTTCTAAGTAGACACATAAGTAAGAATATATCTAGAAAGCCATCGCTTAAAGCGGGGTCAACCTACAGTTGGGAAACTGTATTGTTCTCTACTACTGTCGTAAACTCTGTCATCCTACAACAGGGATGCATTGTCATTGACATGACAACCATGATAGCCCTGAACTAGTAATGCGCGGTTCGTCTATTAACCCGAGGACCCCGCAGGTAACCCAGTCGGGTTGGGGCGAGTAAAGAAATTGTCACTTTATTTGTGGCGCGGGTTGGAGCGGGTTGGAGCGGATTATAATTCAAGACTCAGAATAACTCGGACTGTTTTTAATATAACAACGTATAACCACAACTAATGTGAAGCCACAAGTGTGGCCATGCTTCATTTCAAATCTGAGGATAAAATCATGCATTTTATGAAGCATTTTGTAAGGCATGTCATGTGAGTTTTTAGCAAAAGTAATGTTAAAAACATGTATATTTAGCATTTTATATGGAGCTAATCGCTACAGCTGGTTAGCATGGTACTGGACACATTCTTTATTTATATGAAAATACACACAAACTATATGACATCGTAATCGTGCGTTTAATAGCTCCATGTTTCAGGAGTTGCCATTTTTTACAGCTGAGAGAATGAGAAAGTGTGCTAAACAGTGTCACCAGATGGGGTAGTATTTGTCACGTCGAGTCACGTAAGATGATTGAAAGCTGTACAGCGAATGAGAGAGCTCTGAGATCATAAGTGACATGCAGCATGACATAAACAGACTCAGAGATGGATGTGGATGTTATTCAGCTCTTCAAATCAGCATAATTCAGTAAGGAATTGTATTCTGTATGACAATATTTTGCAAACATCTGTTGACAAATCTATATTTATTCCAAAAATAAAATACATTTTGACTAAGCATCCAAACGGATGCTATTTAGTGCATGTATGTGACCACAAATAAAATCGAGAAGACATGACTGGCTTCTGATTCTTGCTGATATTCCTTTCAAAATATTCAATTCGGATCGAATCAGATCGATTATTTTGCACTCCTGAAATAAATTAAGACATTTATGTCACAAAAACCTTATTTTATCATAAACATTAGTCAAATAAAGCTGGAGGATTAATATTTATAATTATACCAAGTTTTTCCAGATGAAGTTAGAGTTTGATGTTTTAACATGCATTTCATGTTGACATCAGTGATCTGATGCCATCTGCGAACTGTGACTGGAAAGGGGTTAAGACCTACAATGATGCACATATCCAATACTGGCACATGTCCCAAACTTTATTCCTCTTAACATAACTGACAATATAGACAAAATAATGTGTGTATTTGATCGTTCAATGGCAATAAGCCTACAAAGAACACATTCGGTATATTGCTCAAGCTAATGCGTGCACAGAATCCACAGCCAGTCGGTCTGTGTGTCAGTACCAAATTGAGTTTGGGGTTTGCGTTTTTTTTATTAAGTCTTTTTTTTTAATGCTCTTCCTCCAGACTCTGGCACCTTGATTTCCGAATGACATGCAAAATTTGGTACTTTGGACCACTGAGCAACATTCCAGTGCTGCTTCTCTGTAGCGGCTGAGTGGCTTGACCTGGGGAATGCGGCACCTGTAGCCCATTTCCTGCACACGCCTGTACACGGTGGCTCTGGATGTTTCTACTCCAGACTCAGTCCACTGCTTCCGCAGGTCCCCCAAGGTCTGGAATCGGTCCTTCTCCACAATCTTCCTCAGGGTCTGGTCACCTCTTCTCGTTGTGCAGTGTTTTTTGCCACACTTTTTCCTTCCCACAGACTTCCCACTGAGGTGCCTTGATACAGCACTCTGGGAACAGCCTATTCTTTCAGAAATTTCTTTCTGAGTCTTACCCTCTCGCTTGAGGGTGTCAATGATGGCCTTCTAGACAGGGTCGGGTTGGCAGTCTTACCCATGATTGCGGTTTTGAGTAATGAACCAGGCTGGGAGTTTTTAAAAGCCTCAGGAATCTTTTGCAGTTGTTTAGAGTTAATTAGTTGATTCAGATGATTAGGTTAATATCTCATTTAGAGAACCTTTTCATGATATGCACATTTTTTGAGATAGGAATTTTGGGTTTTCATGAGCTGTATGCCAAAATCATCAGTATTAAAACAACAAAAGACCTGAAATATTTCAGTTGGTTTGCAATGAATCTAAAATATATGAAAGTTTCATTTTTATCATTACATTATGGAAAATAATGAACTTTTATCACATATGCTAATTTTTTGAGAAGGACCTGCACATTGAACTATAGTTGGACTAGTAAAAGAAAGACCTACAACATCCTGTAATAAACACACAATCTAAAGCACTGTGGGAGTATTTTTTATTGAGTAACAGAGGCAGCATTATAAATTAAACCTATTTAAATTATGTTCTTTAAAGGCCTACATTTTTTTAAGACCCCACAGTTACCCTGTAGAAATATGGCGAACCTGACTGTGCCAGAGCACCATCTCTGGCTGACCCTTGCAGACCTGAAGGACGCATGCAGATAAGGCCTCCTTCCTGGATTCTCACATCTCCACCACCGGCCTGTTTGGTCTAGCGGTAAAAGGGTTCACTGAGTGCTTTACCGAAGCACAGAAGGCATCACAAGCCATGCACCATTTTCTCCTAAAGCACTCCAGCTCTGCTTCAGACCGCCACACGAGACTACTGCCCCATCAGCCTTCAAAGACAGTGCTACCGACATTCCAGCCAAGCTCAATGACAAAGACTTGCTACTATTCATGTTCTGGGAGCTGCCCTCGACCAGGTTCTCACCCCAGACCATAGTATGGGGAGAAGGATACAGTGTTTTAAATTGGGTTACCAAGTCATAAGCTAACTTATGCCATACGAGAGTACTCTCGAAAGGGAATGTCTTTGTTACTAAACGTAAGAGTATTGTGTAACATGCTGTGCTATTGTGCTTAGATCAGGCCATCGATTCAGTCGATTTAAGCTGAATCCTATGGCATAAGGGGGGCTGTAATAGCCAAGAATATGGCCATTTTGGCGGGTTCTGACGCATTAGGCAACTTGATTGGTTAGTGCATCAGCCATTTTGCCATAGGTTTTTGCAGCACAGCTAATCTGCACTTACCCATTAAAATGAGAGTATAAAAGAATGAGTGATGGGGTTTGTTTTTTGTCTTTCCTGACTGCATGTCCGAATTGACCTTCTTGGCAAGAATAAAAGCTTTTAAAGACACTCAGCTTGTGTTTTTCAAATCCAGTTTCACCGTGATAATTAATAAAGTTTTGTTTTTTTCCACAACAGTGCAGAAGCTGCAAGCAGCAGGAAGCTGCAAGGAGCATAGACAACACAGTTTCAGATGAGAAAATCTTCCAGACCACTTACCGAATGTTGAAAAATACATTTATCCTCAATTTTTGCTTTCAGGGCATTATCTGACTCTGACCCCTCATCTTTATTAAGAATTGCTGATACATCCAAAATGTATCTTCAGTTTCAATTCCCAATACACCCAATATAATATTGTAAGAGTTTGAATTCTGTTCATGTCTATTTCAAGATTAGTTTTGCCTGCGTTCAGTTCATGTTTCCATGTGTGTCTGTATTCCTGTCACCTGTTCCTCAATTATCTCATTAGTCATGTCAGCTGTGTCTCATTTTTTGTATTATTATTAGTCCATGTGTATGTAAACCGGTTTTTGGTTTAGTTTAGTTGTCAGTTCTATGTTGTTGTAAGTTTGTTGTTTTGTTACTGTTCTTGAGTTTGTTTCAGAATAAAGACTGCTGCATTTAGATTCTGCTTGTAGATCCTAATAGGTCAGTTGTATGGTTCCTTGAATGTATTTATAATAATGCAGCCTGCATTGCTATAATTTATATTTTAGTTTCAATTACTAAAATACATTTGCATTTAGGAGATATAAGCATCTAAAACTTACAGTCTCTCAACAAATCACATATTTTGATCATCAGACTTCACCTTCTCATCAAATCTTCTGTCCAATCAAATGCTCTCTAGAATCTAAAGCCCCTACACTGCTGAAGTTTTATGGTGTTCACATATTTACTAATTCTTACCCTGGAGGGCCAATGCGGTGCAGAGTTTAGCTCCAACCCTAATCAAACACACCTGAACATGCTAATCAATGTCTTCAGGATTATTAGAAAATCACAGGTGGGTGTGTTTGATCAGGGTTGGAGCAAAACTCTGCACCGCATTGGCCCTCCAGGGTAAGATTTGAATAGCCTTGTTCTACATGATGCAAGGCACATAGCACACTGTGTGTGTGTGTGTGTGTGTGTGTGTGTGTGTGTGTGTGTGTGTGTGTGTGTGTGTGTGTGTGTGTGTGTGTGTGTGTGTGTGTGTGTGTGTGTGTGTGTGTGTGTGTGTGTGATAGGAAACGATTCACATTTACTAATTTCTACATGATGCAAGGCACATAGCACACACACATATATATATATATATATATATATATATATATATATATATATATATATATATATATATATATATATATATATATATATATATATATTAGTTTTACCCCCCCGCGCAGCGCACACACACACACACACACACACACCAATGGCTCTGGTCTAAAGTTAGACTACAAACACGAAAACAAAACATATCGGACCTATTTGAATTCTGCACAGAATGCTGCATTTCAAAATGATGGTAAATGGACTGCATTTATATAGCGCTTTTAACCGATGGCGATGTCAGCCATGTAAGGCGCCATCCAGCTCGTCGGGAGCAGCTGGGGTTAGGTGTCTTGCTCATGGACACTTCGACACTTGGTCAGGTGGAACCGGGGATCGAACCACCAACCTTTCGGTTTGCAGACAACCTACATGAACCACTTAGCCACTGCCATATCAGTGTAAATGATATGGAGGAGATTACGATGATAAATGGTTAGAGGAAACTGGCTTAACCAAACAGAAAGGCTCTAACCAAACTGTGATATTAAGAAAACGCTACTGGCTGTTTCAAAAAAGGGGAGGAGCTGCTAACAGCTGGAGCCGTTTCAGGGGAAATGTGTGTGTGTGTGTGTGTGTGTGTGTGTGTGTGTGTGTGTGTGTGTGTGTGTGTGTGTGTGTGTGTGTGTGTGTGTGTGTGTGTGTGTGTGTGTGTGTGTGTGTGTGTGTGTGTGTGTGTGTGTGTGTGTGTGTATAATACTTATAAATCGGTCTATAATTCATAAAGCATGGGCTTCATTGCAAGTGTTACAATTATTTTATAGACCAAAAATACTGAAGAGGCACAGTGATGTAGTATTGTCAAAATCTATTTGCACAAAGTATGATTTTGCAGCATTTGCAAAAAGCTTTAGATTTTCCATTAGGGGCTGGCTAGAGTCAAATGCAGGTTCTCAAACCACTTTATCTGCCATCTTGATATTATTCAAATTACCAAATGAGTAGTGACCCGCTGTGCTGGGCACACAGCCTGAATGAGCATAACCATAAGGTCACGAAAGGGCGTGGTAACCAAACTGGCATAGTTTATCCTGTCATGTAGAATGTTTTAATGGGATTTTTTTTCTTCTTTTTGGAGCATGGCAATTTTAGTTAATTTATTTTTTTCGCTGCATGGAGGAAAAACAGCTTTTAAAATCTCACATTTGTAAGACAAAAAAAAAAAGTAAAAAAAAAAAAAAAAAAAAACATTACTCTTTACAGTTTGCACCAACTAATGTTGTCTGTTTCTTAGAAAATGTAATCTGTGATTCATAAACCATAACCCAAATTGGCTAGTGGGTTGACAGTGTTATAACCGCCACGTTTTCATCTGCAGTGTAATGATAGTCTACTTGAGGCAAGTTGTTGAACCCAAATGCAGTTTATTTAAACCAAACACAAAGTAAACAATGACTTGACTTGATCTCGACTTGCCAAACATAAATTTGGACTAAACTTGGACTAAACATGGACTCACCAACAACATGCAGCTGTGGTATGTAGCACAATAGTTGAACAGTGTTTTATTTTTTTGTCCACAGCTGAGGTATGGAAAAATTGCCCTTGAGTACAGTTCACATGATCGTCATTGTGGTTTGCAGTTGTTATGAACACTAATATGAACTATTGATGGCGAAATATTCCCGTTTGAATACTCATACTCATTTTCTCATACTATACTCTCATAATACACTACCTTGGAATAACA
The DNA here is from genome assembly GCF_024679245.1 of Pseudorasbora parva. Lineage (NCBI taxonomy): Eukaryota > Metazoa > Chordata > Actinopteri > Cypriniformes > Gobionidae > Pseudorasbora > Pseudorasbora parva. The sequence goes on from NC_090172.1 coordinate 32,466,263, forward strand.
ATTGGTATTCTTCACATGCAATAGGCCATGAAAGAAAAACAAGTGCTGTTCTGTGTATATACATTTTTCATGGTGAATCCAAAGTAACAAAACTATGAATAAAACAATGAAGCTGACATCTCATCCAGAGTCATCACCTAGTCACAGTGCTAAACAGCTGCAGCCAGTACTAACATTAATGATTCAAATGTACTGAAAACTTGCAAAAATAGATCCAAAAGGGCAATAATAACAAAAATACTAAATAATATCCAGTATAATATTAGTTAAAAAGAATAAAGCACTACATCACATAAATCAGTTAACAATTGGTAAATGTTAAGTTAGATTATTATTTACCTCAGCAAATGCAGATGTTGTCAACTGGAAGCTCGTGTAGTAAGAATGACTAATACAAATTCAACATTTTAAATTGGCACAAACCAAAATCTATTATAATAATGTTCACATTGAAATCTGTGCTTAAACATTTAAGATGTCAATCAATGTCCAAATGAGAGGAAAAAAAAACAAAAAAAAAAACACAAGGAGCAGTGCTCTAAGTGAGCTGGTATGCACCGGTCACAGTACTGGTATAACAGGCCAGTAAGAGCTGTGTGTGTAAATCTCACCCCCCTGGCCTGGAGGCATGCAAGTGCCTGACTTAAGAGGTTGTGGTCTTTAGCATCCTTGTTAGCTTGCTCTCCTCACACACCAGAGACCCTGGTTCAAATCCTGCTCAAAATGGCTCAAGTAGGACCAGTTACATTTGGTCATTAGGTCATGATGCAATTTTGTAGTTACATTGTCAATTAGTAAGTCACGAAATTACCAAAAACTAAGAATAAATGACATAACTAGTGTGTCGCGTGTTAGCAGGGAGCTCCAACTGCAATCACTATGACATCAGATGCTCGAGTCGTGGGGTGCACTACCGGTGCAAACTCCGCTCCCAAGCAGTGTACACACAGCTTGTGTCTGTCCCCACCCGTGATGTATATAGGGCAGGGATGCAAACACGGCTCAAACAGCTTTTCAGCATCATAATAAACGTATAACTTTTTGTCTGGTTTTATATGCTTGTATCACTAATACAATCACTCATGTCTAAGATACCTAAACGCCAAATAAGACGGATCATTTTGCAAATAGCGCTTTTTGCACAGCAGAAGCTGACACGTTTGTGTGCTGGCATCCCCTTTGTAGCTTCCGTGTAAGCCATCACATGCCACGTCACTGGTTACGCCATGACGCAGCACCAATCAGGATTGGACTACTTTCACAAGTGCTTTAGGCGCTTGCATGCCAAAGATGTTCCCCAAAGTGTCGTCCCGTGTCACAGCATGACTTTCCTTGAAAGGGAACATCCTTTTACATATTTCTGAAAAACTGTTACTTTAATTACCTTGAACAAAAAGAAAATACCTTTGTCTCAAAATATATTCAATAATTTTTATTGATTCTTATTATATAAAAAATCTAATAATAGATAAAATTAGCACAGAATCAACTTTGCGCTCACGTAAAGAATCAGCCCAATTTCCATGTGCATCTTATAAAATTGAATGTTTTGTAAAGTGCTGTGGCAAGTTTTGCGCCATCTAGTGGTTTAGAGGAAAATAAAATAAAAGGCACCTTCTACTCCTGGGCACCTTTATTCTATGTATACTTATGACTAGTGCATCAATGAGCCTACATTCAGTATACACTCAACCCCTTTCCACAAGATGTAATATGACTCGCTGGTGTCCCCGGAATGTGTGTGAAGTGTCAGCTCAAAAAACCTCTCCGAATCATTTATTATAGCTTGTTAAATTTGTCCCTATTTAGGTGATTTTTTTGTGCATCCCTTTAAATGCAAATGAGCTGCTGCTCCACACCTCTTCCAGGTTCCTTTACACAAGCTTTGGATACAAGGTCAACAACTCAACAAAATGTCAAAAATGGAAGAGGTTGCAACTTTTAGACTGCTCCTGAATGTTTGGTGAACTGAATGTTTAGTGGATACATTTATGTAACATTAACTGTTGTGGCGTTGCGTTTATTCATCGACTAGCATGTCATTGTAATCTCTAAATTGTTGCATAGGTGCTCGTGTGGGAAGTAAAAAAGTCTGTCACCTGACTATACAATGCATAATAAATGTGCGTTTATGAATTATGCAAACGGTGAGCGTTTTCGGGATAAAACTAATAACGTAGATCTAGTCTCTGTAAATACAGTCAGAGACTATGATAACTTTAGCAATATTAACCATACGTAATTCTAGAAAACTCATTCAGAAAGTAAATTTGCAAAAATTCAGAATTGCCAAAAAGAAGTGCCATCCTGACTTGTTCTGTATAAGAAGTTAGACCGTTGGTATTGACCCATTCTTCAGAAACAACTTTGTCGCAAATCCAGAGTTGTACTGACCCTCGTTGGTGAAGCGCTCATGCGTAAAATTAACATTTTACTGACATTCTTCAGCACATTTCCTTCAAAAATGTAATTCATCCACAGTGTCCTCAGTGGCTCAGATGCCGGTAGTCTTTGGAGACTCGTATGTTCAGTGGTGCATCCAATAACAGAACATTTGTAATTTTGTTGTTATTGTTTTGTTTTGTTTTTGGCAAATATATATTTAATTTTATTTAATTCTCAAGCTAGCTGATACACAGAGTAAAAAGAAATGTCGGTCTGTATGCTTCTTACTCAGGGATGTTTCTGTGCTAAAAGGGCAGATCATCAACAGTCATGGGTGGGGTTTCCCTACTCTAACACAGGAGTTGGGGAAATCTGGAACAATACATTAAGAGAGCATGGTGTGGTATTGTATTAGGTGGATTTTTACCATTAGGCTGGTTGTTCACACACACTGTGGACACACATCTGTATTAAAAAAAAAAAAGTGACTTTTTCATAACATGTCCCCTTTAAAATCAAATACTCAAATACTTTACTCTAAGTGGTTCTTAAATTGGTGATTTGTAACTTGTGGAATCATTGTTTTCTGTAGGGTATCTGTACTTTTACACAAGTATGATTTTCAGATACTCTTTACTGGAGATGAATAGTGATGAAAAGAAAAAACAAAATCTCATCTCACTTCTCTGGCGTAACTTGCAATACAAAGGAGACGGAGGACATGAACTGAATGTGTGGCTTTGAAGCAGTCTAGCTCACAGCATATAATCCAGATGATCAAACAAAATAAGAACACTGGTGAAAAGGAAAATCTGATGTTTTGAGACACAACCTGGAGAAACAACTTGAAGCTATTAAAGTGGGACAACTCATATTCAGTGGAGAGCAGGAGAGCTGGAGGCTGCTGCCATCAATCAATTCAACTGGCTTTAGCAGGTGCGGAAATTGAGAAACTGTGTATAGCTGCATATTAAACACTGACAATCATCCATTTAATTTAGGAAGATATAACAGGCCACCATTCATATTCATCTAATTATGAATTATTTCTGTAAATCGGATCTTCTAAAGTGAACATACATTTTATATTTTTGCTTTGACAAATGAAAAAAAAAAAAAAAAATCTACTTTTATGACAGCTCACTTTTAATTCACCTCATTAAAAACTTACTGTTAAATTTATGGTAGTTTATAACATTTATTACTGACTACAGAGAAGCAGCGCCATGTTGGCCAGTTGAACTTAAACACCTTTAATAAATCTGAGTTAGTCTCTAGATCTTCAACATTTGCTTCCACTTGTCTATACTCCAGACAAATACATTCAATGTATAGCCTGTATTGAATCACTGCCACAAACCAAATTCAGGCCAGACTGTTGTGAGGAATGCTCAGAATTGTACTGTTACTGACAGACAACTGGAGATCCAGTGTTAAACATCTCCTTTTACTAAAAAAAAAAAAACACTAAAAAAACTACACAAAACTAAACAAAAATCTAAATAAGTATAGATTACTTTTTTATGTGTGTCCTCCATTGTTAAGAGCATGCAGTGGACCTTAATTAAAGGATGTTTTAATAGAGGATGGCAGAAGGACAGGAGGTTTGGATAGTGTTCAAGAGCAGTACAGACGGGTATAATCTCCTGTGTTGACATGGTTAATTAGCCCAGGTTAGAGGGAAGAGAGGTTGATCATATATCACACTCTCATTCACAGCTCCATTTACTACTCCACTTTAGGGAATTCTTTTCTCTTTACCCCACGCTGTAAAAGGGTTTGAGGAGATGAGCATTGTGTGCCTGGGTGGAGAGGACACATACGAAAGTCAAATATTCATTTGTTTAATTTTATAATGAGCAATAACAGAGGAAAAAACAGGGCTAACATTCCAGTGGGCCTAATTAAAATTGGTGAGGGCTTGAGAAAAGGAGTTGCACTGAGGTGATTTTAGACGCAGCTCAAATGAGAAGACCTAATTAAGGAGACTGATGGCCTTTACTTAGAAGCCGCCTGAGATGTGTCGAGCACTTTGTGTTGGTCCCCACAGCAGATCACTTTGATTAACCACTGTCTGTATCAAGTCTGGCAGGACAATTAATAAATAAGGTCCAGTTAAGAGGAAAAAAGAAATACAAAACAATTATAATAATTATGATGATTGTGATAGTAATAAATATAGCTGAAAGCTGCAATAACAAGGTCACGCACAATAGAACATTCATAAGCTAGGACTTCATTGTACGCCGCATAAGGCAAAGTCAAGAAAACATTACTTCATGATCACGCTGTCCAAAATTCATTTTCAATTTTGATGCATTACATGAGAACAGTTCTATCGGAAAGCTTTTAATAACTTTTGACTAGCATGCTAAGAAAAATGGCATGGCGATAGACAAAAAAAAAAAAAATGTATTGACATATTTAACAGTTGTTATATTTTATTAGAAGGGGTCACTATCTCTAGACATATGAAAGGTATGGACAGGCAATATGGCGGACATTAGTATCTGCTGCGTTTAAATACATAAAAATGTATGCCGTTCCCTTGCTCACTTTGAGGGTAAATTAAGTGTGAGCACTGCGAGTTGCAGTTGTGACATTACAATGGTGTTGCATTGTAGTCTGTGGATCTGCCTGAAGTGTACTTATGAGTAGAATCACTCCCTCTGTCAAAATCGAGATTCTGTCCAAATAAACTCCTTTCGTCATCTTGAAGTTGACCATACTTCAAAATGGCAACGGGGATTCCTCTGAGGGGAAGTACTTAATGTTTATCTAAAAATAAAGTTAAATGCAGCCTATTAGCCAAGAAATCTAATACCAGTTTCATGACCAGTAGGTGGCGCTGTCCCCAAATTGTTGTCGTACCGTTAGGCCATGATTGCAATGGTGGCAGTGACTTTCCCAATACCTATACTTGCACTCTTGGTCAATTGAGAGCATATGAACAGTTTGTACTTACTTTTCAAACATTCCAGTGCAAGTTAAATATATATTACAAATTATTTGATAGTAAAATATAAAGTGTTTCACATTGTATTGGAGCAGATATGAGTATAGTGATTATAACAGGCTTTTTTTACATAAACATAAAGAACACAACAATTCTGAGAAAAGCAAAAATGGTCTTACTCTGTAAGTCTTCTTCCTTCAGATCACAAACTGAGACCTGTTGCACAAACCATGTGTAGCCTAGTTGCAATACAAATGTCCTACATTTCTTATCATAACACAGCAGGAAGTGCAGGGGACTTTTAATTTTCTTTTAAGGCGGAAATGCAGGCCTTCGGGGGTCTGTCTATGTTGATCCCACCCCTCCATAAATGGTTTAAATGGGAATGGAAGTTCACATGTGATCTGGGATTTACAACCTTTTTTTTTGGGAATTAGCTTTATGGTGGATTATTTTGGACAACAAATGGAGGATTTAAGGGCATGTGAATAACACTCCTGGCAAGTGTTTTTTTTTTTATTTTTATTTTTTTTATTATTGATGGGAAGCAAATGTCTGGGGTACTTCTCCTTTAATGTTGATTTTTAATTATGGAGCACAGTTGAGAAAACAAGATGTACATGGATTATCATGACAATGGCAAAATGTATAGTGTTTCTGATGCAGAGTGTTTGGAATGTAGGCGTAGATTGTATGAAGCAGTGCGAGACTGAAGAGGTTGTACGCGAGCCAGTTTTAAACGAGTTATCAGACATTAGTTTCATCGTAGCTACATTATTCAAAAATAACAATAAAGTGCATTTTATGTGATTTATTCCTGTGCTCAAAGAATGATTCAACTACATCAGCTGTTTACTGTAAGTCCCAATTTAAGTGAGACCTTATGAATGTCTCTTCCAACTTTACCCTATTTTTAGCAGTTGCCATTAATCAGTTTTGAAGGGCCTCACATCCAAATAATGGGCCTTAAAAGTGATTAATCATCTATTGAGAAAGAATAAGAGAAGATTTGAGATGCTAGCCCCATAGCAATAAATCACCCTAATAGTACTTAAAATATTTAAATAGTGACACCAATAAAGCAATGCATCTCTTCCTCTCTGACCTAGCATGACAAATGTATAATCATTATCAACTTCCATTTTCCTATGAAAAAAGGAAAGTTCCAGCTGTCAGAAATTATGAATGATATCAGAATGTCAGTGAGGCTGACTGATCAATTCCTTACTACTGTTTATAACATACATACAAAGGGAATGACAGGGTAAGGTTAACCGTTTATAATATAATTTATCAAAGTGGAAATAATTAGGGTATTTCAAGAGCTCCTAGATCCATTAAACACTTTTTTAAAATATTAACATTACAAAATATAATTAAGCTTGGACTATTATTAAGAAGTTATGATTCTTAGCCATCTGCAAGGGCAGGTATTTGATTTCCATTTTGTTGGTGGGTATTGATGGTGCAGCTTGCTTTCATTTGGACTAATCACCTAATGCCTTTTCTCATTATAATTGCATTTTACTCTTAAATAACCTATATATCATTCGCCATACTCCACCCATATGTCTGAGCTTGCATTACAAGCCACTACTACTCCACCACTTGTTTTATGTATGACTGCACTATGACTGTACTGTACTGTACACCAAAACAAGTTCCTTGTGTGTGTTAATGCAACAATACAGTTAATCCATGGTTCAATACGTATACCTCAGGTGGGGAACCACTCAGTTATATTGTTTTTGATTCAGTTCAGTTCGTTTTTTGTGCTTTTATAGGTGACAGGAACAGAAAGAGGTTAAGACTTTACTACTTTACTTTACTCTACTTTAGACTTGAAAAACCTTACTTAAACTTAAAACTTGTATTGTATAATATTATTATACATTCATTTTATACTATACAATACACTAGGAATGTGTCCAAGGTTTTTTTTAACTAAAGTTTTAAGTTTAAGTAAGGTTTTTCAAGTCTTTTAAAATAACTAAAATAAAGAAAATTTATCTAAAATAAAGATATATGTGTACAAAAAAAAAAAAAAAAAAAAAAAAAAATATATATATATATATATATATATATATATATATATATATATATATATATATATATATATATATATATATATATATATATATGCGATTATATATATATATTAGGGCCGGGACTTTAACGCGTTAATTAAGATTAATTAATTATGGGACTTTAACGCGTTAATTAATTACACAAAAAAAAAAAAATAAATTTACCGCACTTGTTTTTGCACCGCGGAACGTTTTTCAATGAATGAGTTTCGACGGACCGATTATACTGGAACACCAACTAGCGCTCCGAAGTCACGACAACAACAAACCACATTGAACATGAACGAAGAAGCTGATGAGACCGCTTTGCTTGGCCCCGTGGATGGAAAATTTTGTTTTAAAAAACGAAAGGATGGAAGCGTCGACAAGAGCATGGTTGTGTGTAAGCTATACAACAAGGAATTTGCGTATCACCGCAGCACATCGAGCCTCAAATATCACAAATATGCTTTTGCTACACTTAATGGCAAACATTGCGCTGGTCTGCTGGACTAAAATAAATAAACAATATTTTGTTGATTAAGCTTATGTATTCAGTCATTATTCAATGGTATACTAAAAATCCATATGAAAAATTACTTCTCATCGTTCTCAGGTCAAATATTTATATGCAATTAAAATGTGATTAATTTCGATTAATTAATTACAAAGCCTCTAATTAATTAGATTCATTTTTTTAATCGAGTCCCGGCCCTAATATATATATATATATATATATATATATATATATATATATATATATATATATATATATATATATATATATATATATATATATATATATATATATATATATATATACACACACATAGTAGCTGCTCAGAGATGTACAGTAGCATTTAAGAATTTGAATGAATAAATGTATGGCTAAAATGAAAACTGCATAGTCTTCAATATACAATTATTCAATGGTATACGAAAAATCCATGTGAAAAATTACTTCTCATCGTTCTCAGGTCAAATATTATATGCAATTAAAATGCGATTAATTTCGATTAATTAATTACAAAGCCTCGAATTAATTAGATTCATTTTTTTTAATTGAGTCCCGGCCCTAATATATATATTGAATGAATAAATGTAGGCTAAAATGAAAACTGCATAGTCTTCAATATACAATATACATTGATTAAAAGCTGCTGTATTCAAGTTTTTTTAATAGTATTTTTATTCAAGAGCAGTGAGTGATTTTCTCTTTGTCTTTTGTTATTTTTTAACATATTTTTTTAGAGGTGAACTGTCCCTTTAAGGACAAGAGTTCACTAGGCTATGCTGCTGTCAATTTAAGACCTGCTCGCATCTCATATACAGATACACACAATTTTACTTTCAATTTAGACATAACCAACTGTGTTAATGTTAAGCTTGTGTGTATTTGACAGTATTAGTACAGTAAGACTAGTAAGACAGTAAGACTTAAACATCAAGTCCAGGAATCATGTGTGTTTGACAGGCTTTTAGTGCGCGCTCAGCATAAGCACGCAAATGAAATGTTTAACCGGCAAGGCTTTAAAACGGATGCAAATAACAACCTTGTGAATAACTATAGTGTTCTGTGATTATAACTCTCTCACAACAGCATTTCAAGTGTGGCTAAACACCCCGTAACTTTAGTGCATATGATTGTATATTTAGTCATATCAGCAGGAACACTCAAACAGAGCCAAAATAAACCACGGCTCTGAGAGAAATATTTCAAACGAAGATAAATATAAATAATTATTTAAATGCAAAACTGACAAAAACTCAATTCACAAGCGCGTATTGAACCGTGAATGCCGAACAGTTCAATATTATATTGAGAAATGTGGCATATCTAGTGTAAACATATCTAGCAATAAAGCTCTTTGGGATTGTAAATCTGAAGTCAAGGCTCACAGTGATTTTCAGGAATCGCTTTAAGACATTCCAATGTGGCTTTCTTTCTGTGTAAACACTTTAAACATTATTAAGTGAGATGCAAACCTCATAATTACTTTTATATACTTTAGCGGAACGGTTTGTTTTGATCTGACGAGGACAGTTTGTTTTGCCTTTGGAGAAAGCTAACTGCATAATTTTTCTCTGGGGTTTTAGATGAGGTTTCATCTTGTAAAGAGAGCATCAATTGCTGAATCCTCTAACTGCCAAGCAAGCTATGTCACTCACATCCATCAAGCGCTGGAGGCTTGAGTAGTTTATTAATACACCACATTATGTATATGAGATGTTTGCTTCTCTTTCGCTTTCTATCATTTACACACTTGTTCTGTTTTCCTTTCTTTTCTGTTTCTTTTATTACATCATTCTTACAGTTCATCTTACCTTCGACACTGAAGGGCACTATGTGTTTTTTTTATGACACAATGTTAGAACTGGCGCTAATCTTAATCGATGACACCGTTACTCATCTGCTAAAAGCTACCTAAATTTATCCACTAGCAGAGCATACTCAGACTAATAGCGATTGCTTTCTGACACTCGTCCTTGGGAGGATGACGGGAATGCAGCGAGAGGGCAGGAAGTATCATCTTAATGCCTTAAAGCTGCACTATATATCTCTGTGAAGAGTACACACGCCCCACAGGCATTAGCGCAGCTGTACACATGCACGCACACAAGCGAGACTCTTCACATCTGCATCAAACGTATACCATAATGTTTAAAAAGAGCTCTTTGAGTTTTAAAGCATGGCCTGTGTGCAGATGTACACTTTAATATACATGATTTCTGTGTTTGAGACTAGAGACTAGAGTGTGGGAAAGTGTTTATTTATTTTTATTTTTTTATTTTTTGTGGTACTTCACACACTGTAAAACAAATTTCACTTGAGCTAAAAAGACTAGCTTAGACTGGTTTATTAAAGACTAGGGGTGAATTTATCAAAGCTAACTATGGTCGCAATTTCCTTCATAACCATTAGGGTTCAATGGAACTTGCAGAAAAGTTGGCAACGCTTTAGGCTCTTTTGGAGGTGATAAAGTTTTGATGAAACTTTTTTTTTTTTCCAGTGTTATAAAATGGTTAGTTCCAGTCCTTGATTCTGATTGGTCAATTGCTGTGTTTTATTCACGATAAAAACACTACCCTCACCGCTTCACCGGTTCTCTGTATCACTATGCTACACCCTTTGCAACCCCTTTTAGCAATGTAAACATGTTTGTTCTCAATTGATGTTGTTAACTTAAGCTTATTGTATTATTGTGAGAGAGATTAAGTGACTGCGAGTATTACATGCATTTAGACATAGCATTTTCCTTCAGGTCAGTCATATGTTCATAATAAATAATCTGATTGAATGTCCACTGAGATATTTTGTCCTTTCAACAGTAAGGGGATTTCCCATGTCCTGACACTGACAGGACATGTCAAGGCATTTGTCATTTGTGTCTTCATACCGTTTTCACAATCCTTTCAGTATAAAAGTATTCACAACTGAGTGACACGCTCATTAAGGTAGTCTTTGCCACCATCTAATGGTATAATAATGTAATTTCTGCTGCTGTCACAGATATATAGAGAACATATACACTCACCTAAAGGATTATTAGTAACACCATGTTAATATTGTGTTTGACCCCCTTTCAATGCCTTCAGAACTGCCTTAATTCTACGTGGCATTGATTCAACAAGGTGCTGGAAGCATTCTTCAGAAATGTTGATGGAGATTTGTGGGATGCACATCCAGGGCACGAAGCTCCCGTTCCACCACATTCCAAAGATGCTCTATTGGGTTGAGATCTGGTGACTGCGGTGGCCATTTCAGTACAGTGAACTCATTTTCATGTTTAAGAAACCAATTTGTAATGATTCAAGCTTTGTGACATGGTGCATTATCCTACTGAAAGGAGCCATCAGAGGATGGGTACATGGTGGTCATAAAGGGATGGACATGGTCAGAAACAATGCTCAGGTAGACCATGGCATTTAAACAATGTCCAATTGGGACTAAGGGGCCTAAAGTGTGCTACGAAAACATCCCCCACAACATTACACCACCAGCCTGCACAGTGGAAACAAGGCACGAAGGATCCATGCTCTCATTCAGTTTACGCCAAATTCTGACTCTACCATCTGAATGTATCAACAGAAATCGAGACTCATCAGATCAGGCAACATTTTTCCAGTCTTCAACTGTCCAATTTTGGTGAGCTTCTGCAAACTGTAGCCTTTTTTCCGTATTTGTAGTGGAGATGAGTGGTACCCAGTTGCCTCAGTGTTGTGCGTGTTGTGGCTTCACAAATGCTTTGCTGCATACTTCGGTTGTAACGAGTGGTTATTTCAGTCAAAGTTGCTCTTCTATCAGCTTAAATCAGTCGGCCCATTCTCCTCTGACCTCTAGCATCAACAAGGCATTTTCGCCCACAGAACATACTGGATGTTTTTTCCTTTTCACAACATTCTTTGTAAACCCTACAAATGGTGTGAAAATCCCAGTAACTGAGCAGATTGTGAAATACTTAGACCGGCCCGTCTGGCACCAACCATGCCACGCTCAAAATTGCTTAAATCACCTCTTTTTCCGATTCTGACATTCAGTTTGGAGTTCAGGAGATTGTTTTGACCAGGACCGTCAAACAATCCTAAATGAATCAAAGAAACTGCCATGTGATTGGTTGATTAGATAATTGCATTCATGAGAAATTGAACAGGTGTTCCTAATAATCCTTTAGGTGAGTGTAGATTAGTGGTAGCTGTTCACGATCAGTGACTAATTGTTTTTTTTCCTGCGGAAGGAAGGTTTTTAATGATTTTATTTAATGAATGTTGCAAAGATAAATTGTGGCTTTAATATTTGTATTGTGTAAAAAAGGTACCAGTGCTGTATTGTAAACAAATCAGCTGAAGGAGTTGCAGGCCAACACTCGTAAGCCGTGACTTATTCATGATAAAGCACAGCCTTACCTTCTTTCTAATGAATAAAACACATCTGTATAGTACAGTATTGACTTGATTCTATCCATTAGTTGTTGATTAGATTTTAAGATGTGGGTGCTCTTCACAATAAGACCTATAACATGCATTCACAAAATAGATCAATTTTAGGCCGACTGTAAAGCTGACCGACAAGCATGGCTTTTTGAATAATAGCTGGTTCAGCTATAAGAATTTTGGTTAGAGGATCAGCAGCCACAACAACATGCTTATCTTTTCAGAAGTGGTATCAAGTAAAATCATTTTTAGCGTTAGACTGATAATGTATTCCCATGGGGACCTGTGTGGTTCTCCTATTTATTATATAAAACCCTTTGATCTTCTTTGTTTTCTGAATTCTGTGATTGTTGAATGCCTCTTTAAGTACAAGCTACACAGACTCGGAAATTTGCTAAATAGGTTGTCATGCCTAGGTTTTCCTACTTTTTAAAATATTTAATAATGTATCAGAGCATCCAGTAGGGTTGCTAAATGTGTCCATATTTAATGATATTAGAGGTGGAATGTCTAACTCATATTCTAGCTAGCACATATAGAATTTGAACAAACTAATTTCCACCATTTGAGTGTCACAGTGATTGACAGCACTTGCTTCTGTGTACTCCTCCCACGCTGTAATTGACTTGGCTGGGGCAGCTGTGTGTCTGTGTGAGTGTCTTCCTTAAATGGCTATTAATTAGCATTAGAGAGCGCAGTCTGCTCACACCTCGCCTCTCTTAATCCTGAGCGTGTGGCTTTTCGTGAATCCATTAGCCACAGCGTGGAAGTCGCTTCTGCGCCAGAGTCAATTACTTTATTCATGCCGCTTTACTGTTTTGGATACTCAGCTTTGACATTGTCAGCAGCCAGACTGAAACAAAAGCATAAAAAGAAACCAGTCGCTTTTACATTTCAGACCTCGTTTGATTGATTTCACATTTGCTTTTCATATTATTTGTTATTGGCCATTAGACTCTTCATTTTTGTTAGATATAGTGCTTTATCCCCACAAAAAAATTTTTTTTGTGCATTTAATACATTTCAGTCTTAAGAGTCTGTAAATATGCTCTGCCTAGAACATTTGTGTGGTGGATTTTCATGCATTTTTCAAGCATAAGTGTGAGCAGGTTACATTATTTGTCACATGTTTTGTGTTACTACTAAAACACATGTCTTTCAGCTTTTGGCTGAGCTCCCAAATCCAAACCCCATTAAGAAGTACATCTAAAAGCTTTCAGATTGCCAGCAAGGGGAAATCCATCCCCTTGGTATGAAATTAGATTTGTACTGTGCTACATATGAGGAAACACGTGTTTCTTCATTCCCAGGAGGAACTGTCACTTTCCCAACGTGATGCTTTGCCGCGTGGGACCTGTGGCTGTTTATATTGTCCGTAGCTGTTTGTGGGGCAATATTTCCTACTTTACCGCCAACCTCCCATTTATTAGTGACAAAGCTCGCTGCAATAGTCTGTTCTGACCTATTCATGACTGGCACTGGCATTTAAGAAATACCAACAAGAAGGCAGTGCAAACTGACAGGGTGGACTAGAGGAGTGGCGCGTAGCATTTTAAACGGCAAATGTTGGAGGGAACATGCTGTCACACTGCTCCTTCCCACCAGGCCTTCAAACCAAAGGGTAAGCGGGGCTCATCGGTAGATGATGAGCAACACAGGTGGTCACCTGCACAGTTGAGATTGCTCACTAGAAGGCCTTGGAATTTTCCTCTGGCCAGTGGGCCAGCTTCCTCATGTGAGAACTAAAGAAAATGTTGAGCTAGAGAAGGTCCAATCTTTATGCTTGAATGGATCAATCGACCTACAACATATCAGTCACAGATGAACTCATTAACACTACTGTGCATGGCTTTTGTCATGGGGTTACCATGTTCGATAGATTTGAAACTAATACATAGGAAGTGGCCTACAGCTGAGGCTCTGTTTTGGATGGATGAGAGTTGACTGTATGGTTTATATTGATGGGACTTAGTGGGTGAGGGAGTTTGAGAGCGGATTTGGGGGAAGTGGCAGGCCGGAAGATGATGGAGGGGCTGTAGGTGGCATGTTCATAATGCTGGCTGGATGCTCCCTGTGCTCTGATACCCCTATGAGAGGCATAAGATTCTCACTCTGGACTCTAGGCTTTAAGATCAATAGGATTATAGGACTTGTGCTAAAAGCTTGTCTTAGTTCTCTCTGCAGCTTGCGTTGCACTTTCATGCCAACTTCACTTCTTCACGAACATCATCTCTGACTCAGTGCAGGGGATCATAGAGCATGTGGTCCATAAGTACTGTCACTATATATTGAACATTACTTTTCTGTAAATATAAAATGTTAGAACTTTTGATCAAATACTGGGGTATAATAATAAACTAATTTAATAATATATATATATATATATATATATATATATATATATATATATATATATATATATATATATTAATAATATAGTATTCATAATATTCATAATATGATATTATATAATAATATATTACTAATAATAATAGTAATACAAATAATAGTCACAACAAAAATGTGAAACTTTATTTTGAAAATGATCTGTTTAAGTGTTTCTGTTTGAGAATTGTCTTTTTGGGTTGTAGGAAAACAAAAAAAGAAAAAAGTCAAAAAACATCAACCTTATATATACAGTATTTTCAAGCTGTTAAAATGGTCTTGTAGTCTGACTAACTGAAACAGAACTTAAGGGTTAAATTTAAATCCACATTGGTAATTTACTCAAATTATAATTATTAGAAAAAAAGCCAAACTTGTGGAGGAGTGCAGTGGACAAAGCTAAAGAGACACACACACACACACGCACGCACGCACGCACGCACGCACGCACGCACGCACGCACGCACGCACACACACACACACACACACACACACACACACACACACACACATTTGCAGATCTCTGTTGATGCTCCGGAAAAATAAACTGCATCAAATGATTCCTTAAAGGGGTCATATGCACTTTTGCAAGCTGATTGTATGGAAATGTGTGTTGGCAGCGCCTGTAGACAACCATCCTATAATGATACAAATCCAAGTGTTTTTTTTTTTTTTTTTTTTTAAATCTCCTTATATGTTTTCCCCTGCCTCAAATCGAGCCGTTCGATGTTCAAACAATCGGACACCCCTACCACGACTGTTGATTGACAAGCAGCGTTTCATCTCAGACCCGCCCTTCACGAGTGCAAGCTGTCGTTGTTACCATAGACATCATATTGGTTTCAAATCTATATGATGTCTATGGTCGTTAAAGTCTGCCATTGTATAAGTAGAGACGCTGGGCGATTGTAGTGTTCTGTTCTTGGGTGTAATAATGAATACAGCAGTCATTCTGATGTTCCTAAATCTGAACATTTTATTCAGATTATTCAGCTGCTCCTGAATAAAGATCTGTATCAGCTCTTCGTGTTTATGCTGCCCCACCACAAGAAGTTGAAATGCTTCACGATGAACTGCAGCTAAAATTTACGGGGTAACGTTAAATTACGGCATGCTGGCATGAAGTGGGGGAGGGACTGTCCTAGAGGGAGTGAAGGATTCACCGGCGTTCACCATCATGGGGAGGAGCAGGGAGCACGGGCCATCCACAGAACGTGCAGTACCAGGAAGAGCCTCTCGGCTGGCTGAGAACTGAGCGGCAGTGTGTCTAGGAACCGGACTAGAATTATAGGGTGTACCCCAGCATACGGGGAGTGATAGGGTTATGCCTATGTGGCAAGCAAGAGACATGGGAGGAGTGAGCAAGACCGGTGCGTGATTAAGAAAGCGCATCACTTGCGAGGCACACCAGATCTCATGAGGGAGCTCAGATGCAGATGTTACGGAGTTACCTTGTAAGGGCGGAACTAAAAGAGACTGAGATTGGTTCCGCCCGGACCATAATCCGCAAACACCGGTCGCTTCCGGGAACTCCGGGGAAGGAAATCAGGGCTTTATTGATCACAGGTGCATAGATGAGCGCGGCGATCGCGGATTGGGCAGTGTGAAGTAAAGGGGAGTATAAAGAGGGCCTCAGAAACTGAAGAAAAGGAGATGTCTGTTTGGAGCCGATGCGGCGAGGGGGTTGTCTTTTTCGAGCCGATGCGGTGAGTTGGAGTATTTGGGTGAGGGCAGCAGAGAGAAGGCAGAGGATATTGTTGGTGGAGCGAAGACAGAGACAAGAGTTGGGCAGAAACAGAAACTGGGCTGAGTATATTGGGATGTATATCTAACTGTGAAATGCTCTATGGACATGCGTAACAAATTCTGAGTGATTGAAAACAGGAAGATTCACCAGAAGTATCACCAAAGGAGGCCCTTTCGACAGGTCATGGGTAGCAGGAGAAGTATCCAGGAGCTGGAAAGAGGAGGGAAAAGAGACCTCGTGTTAGTAACGGTGTGAGTACCCCAAAACCATTGGACAGTAGCATAATCATCTCGAGTGACCTCGAGTGTGAGCGGCCCCACCGTGGAGGAGGATTGTGGGTGAGCTGGGACCAGTGAGCGAGAGAAGATATTGGGGTGTCGTGGCGGCGACGTTTAAACCTGCATATTTGTTGCATCAGTGTCTCTATGATTTCCAGGACGAGTCCTTGGTCAGACGGGGTTTTGACCCTAAATTCACCAAGAGTGTGTGGAGTGCAATGGGTGAGTCCTTGTCCCTTGCTGTGAGTGTATACACTTGAAAAATTGCAGTGTGGTGCTTTGTTTGTGCTGTCAACAACCACCTTTCAGGCCTGACAAAATCTTGTGAAGGAAGTGAGTACTGAGGCGGGCAAAGAAATCATCTCCAATTATATGTTGGAGGAGTTGGCTGCTGTAGGAGGAAATTAGCTGTGTGTGTATTATTACCTGTTGTGGAGTTCTTCAAAGGTTCGCCCCTGTCTGTACCTCTCGCCCTGTCGTTTGGAGGAAAAACGAGGGAAGAGTTCGACCCACCCAGTGTAGCGCACCCCGGGTGAAACAGCTTACCTTTGTGTGACATCAGCGGAGGCCGTGTTCGGCCCAACACAGCAGCAGCTTTCGACCCGTATCTCTATCAGCAGTTGGTTGAAACTTCAGAAAAGGAACGCCTGACATCTATTTCCTCGAAGGTCTGTGAGTTACATCACTTCCTGTTTCCCTGTCCGTCTAAAAGCCAGCATATTGTGTTGTACACCCGGCTGTATGCCCAAGTGAAGCCCCAGTTACCTTTGATTTACTTACCTTATGCCCAAAGCTAAAGCCAGCATATTGTGTTGTACACTCGCCTGTATGCCCAAGTGAAGCCCCAGTTACCTTTGATGTACCTACCTTATGCCCAAAGCTAAAAGCCATCATATTGTGTTGTACACCCGCCTGTATGCCCAAGTGAAGCCCCAGTTACCCTTGATGTATTTACCTTATGCCCAAAGCTAAAAGCCAGCTTATTGTGTTGTACATGCCCCAGACTTACCTGTGCCCCGAGTGAAGAGCCAGCAGCCCCTCTGTCCACCATCCGCGTCCAGTCCTGTCATACTTACCTGTATGTTCTTGTGCAGTGCCATCGGCATCTGGACGACCGGGTGTCCAACCCGCTGGGCCGCTTTGGAGTTTGCCATGAGTAGCAGCAGGTATTTATCGTGCATTCAAACTTTTAATACTCACCACTTGTATCTGTTACGTCCAAGAAAGGAGAAGGCCCTGGACAGTCGTCCTGCAAGTCAGAACCAGAGGTGAAAGAGCTGATTGTCATCACATAGCCAGAAGGGAAGAGGAGTGAAGGACTCACCTGAGATCCCCCGCGACAGAGTCTAAGGGACTCGAGACTGTTACTCCCCAAGTGGAGAGTTGGATTTTTATTTTATTCGTCGGTTCACACCTCCTCCTTCCCATAACAACGAACAACGTTACACGCACATCCAACAATTATGTTTTTTTTAACATTTTGCCAATGTTTTGCATAAGAATTCAGCTCTTTAGACGGCCTCCCCTTAAGTGCAATAACCAGGTCCCCAGTGATTCTACCAACCCAGAAAATGTGAACAAGGTCAACCCAGTAACTTGTTGTTTTTGTTTTGGTAAGCCTTTCTCTGCAAGCACATGAAAAAAACAAGCCGCTCAGACGTATCTCCCCTTCTTACATAGGAAGAGGATCTTATTATAATATTATAATAATCTGCATGTTTCCACTCATGGCGCTGCTATTTTGTTTTTGCAAGTGACAAGCAGGAACTGTGTGGAAACGGGGCGGCACACAGCAGCTAATATGCATTTTAAGACACATGTACAAAAAACTGCCTGTTCAGAAATCTGTATTTACATCATTGATTTATAAATTATTTGTGAGGTATTTCAAGCTGAAACTTCACAGACACATTCTGTGGACACCTGAGACTTAAATTACATCTTGTAAAAATAGGCATAAAAGGTATTCTTTAATTTCTGCTCCGAAGATTATCAAAGTTCTTATGGGTTCGGGACGAAATGAGGGTGAATAATTAATGACATAATTTTAATTTTAATAATTTAAATTAAAGGATGTTGATTAATATCTGGGTACTGGTCCATCTTGCTGTATTTTCTTAAAATTATGTCCAAATATTTATCTTAGCCTTAAAGCTACACTGTGTGATATGTTCCCCCATCTAGCGGTAACAAAAGGTATATGACCATCAGGTGAATAATAGTTTCTGCTCCTCTCAATTCTGATTTTGTTTTAACTCCTACGGTGGCCGATTTAGTCCAAGATTAACATCTTGTGAAATGATGCCATCGAGTGTTAAAATTCGAAAGACGAAGCTTGAATTTATGGGTATGTCCCTCTTTGGCTAATGTACTTTCAAGATGGAGGAGCAACATGGTGACCGGCATTCGAATCCCTTACCAGTATATGTATTTTCAATGGCATATTATAAACATACGAGAAAACTTTATTACTCGAAAGAAGTAAATATACATTAATGAGCACATATTTTTGAAAGAACTAATTGTTTTTAGCTAAGAATAAAATAAAAAAGTTACACAGTGTAGCTTTAAAATATTGGTATAGATTTCAGTAAAGGCCCCATTGGTTGTAATGGTACTATGTCTCATAAATCCTGTTTCTTATAGAATTTAGATTCTGTGAATAAGACGCACCTATTTGCCCATACAAAGCTCTCTCCTAGTCCCAGTGGTCCCCTCCCAATGGGTTTACTATCATCCATTTCTTAAGAATGGTTACACTTTAAAGGCTGTTATGTGGAACACGTCGTTGTCACGTAGGTCATTACATTGACAGTCAAAACATCTAGTTAAAAAAATAAATAAATAAAAGAATATTAATGAATACATCATGGACTTGAGAGAGAGAGAGAGAGAGAGAGAGAGAGAGAGAGAGAGAGAGAGAGAGAGAGAGAGAGAGAGAGAGAGAGATCCAGTTTTCAGAGAGAGAGACAGACTTTTGTTGCACTGTTGAGGTGTTTTGAGGCCAGAATCAAAGAGGAATTGTGCATTATAATTCTGTGAATGTAATGTGTTGTACACTTCAAATATCTTATTACCGCAAAAATTTGTATTCATGTGCCATTTAAAATGAGTCCAGTATTGCTAACATGGTGCTAGAAAAGGGACACAAAACGGGAAACAGTAGCTAGTTACTGCTTTCTGCAGTACCTCGGTTTGATGCACTGTCTGATGCACTATTTCAGTTTATAGCAGCAGTTGCGAACATAGGCTTACTGAAAAGAAACAAATTTAACAGTCTAACGATACAAGTTATATAGCTTCAAACTTCTCAATGGTCTTGTGGAACACAGTAGTTTGAGATTGTGTTTTTTTTAAAGAAAAAAAAGTCATCATCCATGTGTGCATGCGTGTGTGCATACAAGGTTGGCCAAAGAATTTCTGAAATTCTATCATGGACTCTTTGTGTAAAAAATGCCTTGGTTACCTTGTTTCGAGCCATACTAGCATGGTATAGAAAGCCTGCAGGAAGAGCATCCTTCAACCAGCGCAAACCTTTACTTTGTTTACTATTGTTTGTAATTGCTGCAGAAATGGAGACATATATATATATATATATATATATATATATATATATATATATATATATATATATATATATATATATATATATATACATATACCTGTGTGTGTGTCTGTGTGTGTGTGTGTGTGTGTGTGTGTGTGTGTTGTTGAGGTTCTATTCATGCATAGCACACAATCCCATTGACGTTCAGCCATCCTTGCTGTATACAAAAACTGAGCTAGATGAATTATGTGGGTGGGGTCTCAACCATATCGTGAATAGTGAGTTCAGGTAACACCATGTCAGACTGACTAGCTTTTGTAAATGGCCTGATTTCTCTGCTTATTTCTTTTCAGTGGCTAGAGCTGACAGAGGAGGTTGCAGTAAATTTTTTACATTCACAACGTTTAAAAAAATATAAGTAAAAGTTTTGTTTTGCATGGCACATTTAATCACTAATGATTGATCGGGAAATTTGCAAAATTTATGCAAATTGACTGCTTGAAGTTTTTTAGCAAAATATGGGAAATTTGATTCAGAGTGGTTCAGCAGAGTTGTGTGGAATGATGAATAACAATGAAACACGAGTTGCGTGATGATGCTCCAGAGTGATGTCTTTACAAATTTGCTAAGAAATATAATAATACATGCATTTCTACCACAGGGAATCATAGTAGAAGAGGTGTCGTTATATGTGGGGAGCCTTTTTAGCATCTGGTATTGGTGAGCTCCTTCACTATAAAAAGACATTTGGTGCTTTGAGGTAAGGGAGAATATGCCTTCTTCTCCTCCTCCCATAAATAAAATAAAAATAAAAATAAAAAATATCTAAAGAGGAATGATCAGGACTCTTCAAATTTGTGGTGAAAAATAGAACTGTCGTGCACTCTATTTGAGAGCCATATATGTGGGCCAGTTCTGCTTCATGCGTTTTGTTCATGGCTGACATGCGGCGTTGTTATGGCTTGATTGTGGCCTAAATCTGACAAACGGGAGTGGACCGCCCAAGTGCCATCATTCCACGCGGGTAGTGGGCCAGATGAAAGTGTAAAGTGTGGGCCGGATCTGGGCCAGAGCAATTTTGCTATCTTGGCCAGATGTGGGCCAGTTCTGCTTCATGCGTTTTGTTCATGGCTGACATGCGGCGTTGTTATGGCTTGATTGTGGCCTAAATCTGACAAACGGGAGTGGACCGCCCAAGTGCCATCATTCCACGCGGGTAGTGGGCCAGATGAAAGTGTCAAGTGTGGGCCGGATCTGGGCCAGAGTAATTTTGCTATCTGGGCCAGATGTGGGCCAGTTCTGCTTCATGCGTTTTGTTCATGGCTGACATGCGGCGTTGCTATGGCTTGATTGCGGCCTAAATCTGGCAAACGGGAGCGGACCGCCCAAGTGCCATCATTCCATGCGGGTAGTGGGCCAGATGAAAGTGTGAAGTGTGGGCCGGATCTGGGCCAGAACAATTTTGCTATCTGGGATTGGGGCAGATTTTAGACGGCCCCAATTATTTTCACATTTCCATATGCAAACCTTGCTCCAGACAAAGACAATACGAATCTGCTTCAGTTATGTGTATATTAGTGCTGCTTGGCCAAACTGAGAGATCAGCAGAGAAGGGCCCTAGTCAGGGAGGAAACCAGACAACACTTATCGCCTGGCCAATACCATCCCTACAGTGAAGCATGGTAGAGGCAGCATCATGCTGTGGGGATGTTTTTCAGTGGCGGGAGACTAGTCAGAATCGAGGAAAAGCAGGAAAACCTGCTCCAGTGTTTTCTGGACCTCAGACTGGTTTAAAGGTTCATCTTTCAACAGGACAATGACCCTAAGCACACAGTCAAGATAACAAAGGAATGGCTAAAAGACATTTCTGTGAACCCAATTGAACATCTCTGGAAAGATCTGAAAATGGCTGTGCACCAATGCTCCCCACCCAACCTGGAGCTTGAGAGGTCCTGCAAAGAAGAATGGAAGAAACTGCCCAAAAATAGCTGTCAAAGGTGCTTCAACAAAGTATTGAGCAAAGGTACATAAGAATACTTATGTACATGTATATGTATATATATATATATATATATATATATATATATATATATATATATATATATATATATATATATATATATATATATATATATATATATATATATATATATATATATATATATATATATATATATATGTACATAAGTATTATGTTAACATTACCATATGTAAACCCATAAGTACATATTAACATTACCATATGTAAACCCATAAGTACATATTAACATTACCATATGTAAACCCATAAGTACATATTAACATTACCATATGTAAACCTTGCTCCAGACCAAGACAATATGAATCCACTTCATGCATGTGCATATTAGTCTGCATCAGGTCAGTAAACAGTTTGAATGTCTGTCCTTCGTAAATTTGCTAATGTGAATATAGCCTTTATATAGTCATTTTGTGTTTGTTTGTTCTTAGAATCAAGCATATCCCTCTAGGTCGTCCTCAGACGAGCCTTCCATTGTTGCCTCCAGTCATCCCGATTCTCCATGCATCTGGCCAGTTCATTGGTGCTCTGGGCTCCTGCATCCCTCTTGAGTATGTCCACGTACGTTAATGTCCTCTTGAACGATGGCCATGTGTTGGTTCCCATAGCACCATCTTGCTGGCTGGCAGCTCTCGATGCCTTCGGCAATGTCCTGCAAGTCTCATTCTCCTCACAGCAATCTTATAGCTCACTCTTGGTACTCCCTCATACAGGATTTTATTGGTTACATGCTCACTCTTGCTGATGCTAACACCGCACGCAGCATCCTGGTGTAGCACCCGTTCAGGGACTTCTCTAAGGTTGGATTCAGTATCCAGCATATAGTTTTAATTTTAGCAGCTCAAGTTAGTCAAGCTTGCATTAGTTGACTGTCAGCTGATCACATCTACTTGTAGGAATACGATGTCTATCACAGCATGAATATATATGCTCCTTCAGTATTATCAGTAGGGTTGGGTACCGTTTTCTGTAACCTGCAGTTCGGTACCAGTCCCAAACGGTACCTTTTTCCAGTACTTAAGAGATACCTGTAAAGAATCAATAACTGTAAAGAAATGGTAAGTAATTTATAGAAGAGTTATTGACATTATGCCAGAGCATTTTGGTCTGCCATTGCTTGTGATGTTTGTTCACTGTGATATTTACCAGTAAATAGTAGGCTATAGCTACTTAATTAAATTTGACCCCTTGACAACTTGAATTTATAAAAACAATCATATTATTATTATTTATTTATTTTTTATTCAATTTCAATGAAAATATTTCCTACAAATTCAACCTGATCTCACAGAATTCCGTGAAATGAACACGGACCCTTAACTCAAAAATCTGTGGTAATATCACAGAATTGCCGAAAATTCCGTGATGGGTTCATGGAAGTGATGCCTATGTTATGTCAATGACAGGCAGCATACGTGGTCCACACGCGTATTCTCTGTTCCAACACCTTATATTCATCATTTTGATTCAGTCAGCATAATTTTATTTTCTTTTATTTTCTTTTTATTCAGACACGTTTTGAACACTTAACTTAATCCCTTCCCTAAACCTACTGATTTGTGTATTATAAAAAACAAACAAAAAAAAAAAAAACAGGATATAACAGGCAGATACACAGATACGGCAGGCACAATTTATTCAGAAACTACAAATATTCCAAGTTTTCCGATGCCAAACGATTGATTTGTGAGAAAAAAATCCCCAAAAGCGATCAGAACGTCGAGTCCATCCGCCGAATATTAATACATTTCAAATATTGCCTCCGGAAGAAATGTCACATCAGCTTTGATAGCATTGGCTGTTGCATGTTGTGTTACCAATTGCGTCATTACGTCAGCTTTGATTGTAAAATGCCATTGGCTCTCGTGTGTCTCCTGACTGATCGCGTCTTGCTGAAGAGTCGTTTGTATCATTTGAATCATGAGAAATATGAACGAGTGAGTGTGTGGAGCGTGATCATTATTTCAAGGATTAAAACATTAAGATCAACTCTGATCTTCACATGAAGATATCGTATGACTTCAGAAGACTTGGAATGCAACATGAGTTAATACTTCTATACTGTTTTTGGTATGTTTTTGCAATAAATAAATGTCTGTGACTGTAGTCTACATTTATTTGCCTGTTATGTGTTTTATATTGTTGAAAAGTGGGTAGGTTTAGGGTAGGAGTGGAGTTAGTTGCTCCGAAATATAAAAGTAGGCTATAAATATTCATAAAATCATGACTACTTTTACAAATGCAAATAATTAAATGTGTGTTGGGAATCCGTGTGTGGATGCTGCCTGTCATTGACTTACATCACTTCCATGAACCCATCGCGGAATTTTCGGTGATTCCGTGAATCTATCACAGTTCCCTTTATTGAGGGAACTCGCATTGCTTCATCGTAGATGACACTTCGGGGAACGCCCCTAGCGTGAAACCACTGAAGCTTGAATGAAAAAAGGCCAATCCTGATTGGTGTTGCGCCATGACGTAGCGAGTGACAGCATGTCCGGAGGTATAAAGGGATGCCGGCACAAGCAGTGTTAGCTTTTCTGCTCTTCAGCGTCAGCGCTCTGTGTTTGTTGTCTATTTGGTGTTGTTTGTTCCGTTGGACTTATCAATATATTTTAGACTGTGGTTATGGCGAGCGAGCAATTCAGACGGTGTGTGCCTCCCTGTCCGCGTCTCACTTCAGGCACGTGGGCAGTGGGCAGTTAAAAAAGTGGGCAGTCTCAGCCGGCACCAGGCTCCTCACACCGAGAGGTGCAAAAGCAGAGTGTTGCTTCTCGCGCCCCTCCTGAGGGAGTTTGGCAAAAGAAGCAACGTTCTCGCGGGAAGTCTAATAGAACATATCCCCCCCGCCAGAGAGGGAGTTCGGGTTCTACAGCCGGTACTTCATAGTCCCCAGTAAGGATGGGGGGTTGCGTCCGATATTAGATCTCAGACATCTGAACCAGTCTCTGAGGAGATTCAGGTTCAAGATGCTCACTATTCCAGCAATCGTGAGTCAGATCCAGTACGAGGACTGGTTCGTCACAATAGATCTAAAGGATGCATACTTCCATATCTCCATCCTTCCCAGTCACAGGAAGTTCCTGAGGTTCGCTTTCGGGAGCAAAACGTACCAATATCGGGTTCTTCCCTTCAGCCTGTCTCGCCTCGCACCTTCACGAATTGCATGGATGCAGCTCTGGCTCCGTTAAGACTCCAGGGCATCTGTGTACTCAATTATATCGACGACTGGCTGATCATGGCCTGGTCGTACGATATGCCGGTTCAGCATCGAGATGCTGTTCTAGCCCATATGAGGTGCTTGGGGCTGAGAATCAGCACAAAGAAAAGTGTGTTGACGCCCTCCCAGAGGACTATGTTCCTGGGTACTATGGGACTCGGTGACGATGCGGGCATAAATGTCTCCCGCACGTATCGAGACTATACTGGCTGAAGTCTCCAGGGAGAAGCTAGGCCACAGCCTCACTGTCAAGCAGTTCCAGAGACTGCTGGGTCTCATGGCAGCAGCGTCCAGCGTGATTCCGCTTGGCCTGCTCCACATGAGACCCCTGCAGTGGTGGCTGAAGACCAAGGGGTTTTTCCAGAAAGGGAATCCTTTCCGTATGATCAGGGTAACGCGCAGATGTCTTCGTTCCCTCATCGTATGGAAGAAACCTTGGTTTCTGTCCCTAGGGCTAGTATTGGTGCATCGTGTTACCGGAAAACCGTTTCAAAAGATGCATCCCTTACTGGCTGGGGCGCGGTCATGGAAGGCCGCGGGCGAGAGGTCCTTGGGGGACCCAGCATTCGTCCTGGCACATCAATTGCCTGGACGTACGATATGATACACTGCCGTGGTATCATATCTGAATCGTCAGGGGGGGTCTGAGATCGCTCCCTCTGTACAGACTGGCGCATCAGGTCCTCCTGTGGTCCCAGGGGAAACTGTCATCACTCAGGGTGGTTTACATCCCTGGGGACATAAATCAGGGAGAAGACATCCTGTCGAGGCAGGGGCTGAGGCCCGGGGAGTGGCGTCTCCATCCCGAGGTGGTGGAGGCCATATGCAAGAGGTTTGGCCCAGTGGAAGTAGATCTGTTTGCGTCTCGAGAGACGTCCCACTGTCCACTGTGGTCCTCCCCCAGGCATCTCCCCCTAGATAGTTTATAACCATTACATTACTGTTAGTATAATTATTACACTGAGGCATCTCTAAACTCTACTGTACAACAGTGATATATTTCTCAAGTTAAACCAAAGTTTTATTTTGACAGGTTGCCATAAATACCTTTAAGCTTCTGTGTTTTAATGACATGGCGGTAGTTTTTTCTCAAATTAAATGGTAAAATGCTGATGAAATGACTCTCAGAGAGGCTCTGGAGATGACAGACATGCGTTTATGGTCGTATGAGATGGAAACTTGTGAACGTGCACCAATTCTCTGTGTGTGTGTGTGTGTGTGTGTGTGTGTGTGTGTGTGTGTGTGTGTGTGTGTGTGTGTGTGTGTGTCTGTGTGTGTGTGTGTGTGTGTGTGTGTGTGTGCGTGTGTGTGTGTGTGTGTGTGTGAGAGAGAGGTAAATAAACTGTGGGTCAGCGCCATTCATTCACACAAACACGCAGGACACTCAGAATTCGTAAATAGTCATTTTGCTATTTAATATTCACAGACACTACACTTGTCTATATCAGCAGATGTGTTTCCAGGTACCGAAATGAAGTACCGATTGATTTAATGTGAATCGGTACTCGGTAGTACTAAATTAATTCGGTCAGTGCCCTTAAAAGTACCAAGTTCAGTACCCAACCCTAATTATCAGCAGCTACTGTGTTTCTCCAGGGCTAATTACCCTCCTCCATCCCCAGCTCCTCCTCTTGTCAGTCAGGATTTTGCATTCTTATTAACTAAATTCACAAATTAGGTTGTACATTTTAATATTGACATTAATACTATCTGCAATACACTGTTGCTTCTGTTCTGTTTACCCTAGGGGTTGTATCACTGCTCCGGATTTTACCCGTGCTAGGCTGCATGAGCAGGGAGTTGTTGCCCAGAACAGAATCATACCGCCAATCTAAAACTATATGCTAATCATCTATCATCTTTGACAATAGTGGCCCTAACAGAAGCAGAAATTATTTTTTTTCCCCTCACCAAAATTCCCCCACAACGTGTAATATTCTACAACAACATTCGGAGGCAATAAACGATACATTAAGGCAATACTAAGTTACTAAGGGGTGTGTACTTGAAATGTAGCCTGTCAATCTACATTGAATTGGTGAATGAACTCAATGGTGGGTTCATTAGCCTATTATTATTTAATGAAAAACACAACATAACAACACTTAAATAGGTGCTTTTGCATTGAGACCAAATCTTCCGCGATCATCTTGTAATTTTTCTCCTCACTCTCGTGATGAATGAAATCTGACTCATGCTGCTGGTCTGTGCAGTGACTTTGGCAGACATCCTCAGTTTTTATTTGTAGTGTCTGTTCTATAACTGAGCTAAATTATTTTATTACTGTATAAATAAAAAATAAAAATATAAACAACAAAGGGTGCTTCAATGGGCAAGTGATGTAACTGGTGTTGAGCCTGAACACATGTAACACTGATCGCAGTAAGCCTATTACCCGTTATTATCAATCAAATTAATCTACTACGAAATATTGGAGCTTGGTACTGGGGAGTAACAAACCAGTGTGTTTTGTATCACTAGTGGAGACAGGTTCCAATGCACAGTTCTCACTGCCCAATTTTAAGCCCTATTTTGACTTGCAGACAGGTTTTGCAAAATCATCAACAAATGCCCTAACTCAGGTAAACTGGTGCTCGTGCACGTGTGGCAATCACGCAGTGTAAATTGATCTGACACGATCTGAGAGAATCGCAGGTGAGTCGCAGACGCCCTTGAGATATTTGGCATGCTAAATATCTGGACTTGTTGGAGATTAAAAGTGATTCAAACTCCAGCTGTGTGAAATGTGTACTGAGTCTGCTGACTGATAAATACCTCAGTGATGACCTACAGCCAATGAGAGAGACAGTGCAGTGGAAGTTCGGGGAGAAGTTATAGACCAGAATATTAACAGATTATAACAGTATTTTAATAGATATGTTTACAGTTCTATCAAACAGAAACCACGTACAAAGATTTGCTTGACCAGCCACAACAGCAGCACATTGCAAAATTATTTCTTTACCTCAAACGCTCTTTGCAGAACACAATCCTTGCTCCCTGTGTCTCCCTGTGTCTCCCCAACCATTTCCTCTGCCATAAGTTTTTTTTTTTTTTTTGGCTGCAAATCAGTGCACATACCATTTGGATTGCAAACTTTCTGCAGTTTATCATTTTTAATAACAATTCCAGTCTGACATACGCTGACATCTCACGTGTTTGGTTGTGAAATGTAGTTCCCTTTCGGGGAACTCGAGCTGCGTCGAAACGCTGTGAGAACGCCTCTGCGTTAATGCGTCGTGAAGCGACTGTAGAACCATTCCATCGGAAAATCGATCGATCGCCGGCGTGATGACGTCATCGACCGGAAGCTATAAAGCGTCCGTGAAAACAAACAGGAACTAGCTTCTGTGCCTTCAGTAAGCGATCTGTGTGAACCTGTCTGTCGATTTGGTGTTTTGTCTGTCTATTGAAGAGTTTTTCCACCCTTTTTGTTAAATATTTCATATATATTAACAAAATAAAGAGAAAATAAAATAGATAGAAATGGCGAGCGAGAGCGGTAATTTCAGGAAGTGTGTTCATCCGTGCCCACGCTGCATCACAATTGGACGTTACAGAGGGGTTAGAAATGGGCGCTGCCTTATCTCTGCCCTCACCTGCACCATCCAGTGGCTCTTCTCGGGGCATGGAAGCACGCATGGCGGTTTCTGCCCCCCCGAGAGAGTCGCCGGTGCTTCAACTGTCCAGCTCCGAGGAGGTGGATGTTGAAAGCATCGAGACTGAAGATTCGCCACTTCAGTGTGAGGAGCTCGTTGAGGTTCTGACGCGAGCAGTGGCCAGACTTAACATCGACTGGCCCGCTGAGAGATATGAGGCAGGAAGGAAACGTGTTAGCAAAATAGACGAAAGATTCCTGCCTTCTCGTGCTTCAGAGACTCAACGGCGGGGCCTGCCGTTCTTCCATGACTTGCACACCGAGGTGGCAAGATCATGGAAGAGACCGGCTTCATATCGAGTTTTCAGCCCGCAGACCTCGGTCTACAGTAACATCGCCGGGCTGAAACAATATGGTTATGGGGCGATGCCAAAGGTTGAGGAGACGCTCGCGAGCCATCTCTCGCCTTCCTCGGCATCGTCCCTCAAGGCCCCGACTTTGCCCACCAGACCTCTAAAGACAACGTCGGCATTGGTGGGCAAAGCGTACTCGGCAGCGGGTCAGGCAGCTGCATGCCTGCACACGATGGCTATCGTGCAGGCATATAAGGCTGACCTGCTGAGGGATCTGGATAGTAGTGATGTTGTGGGGGGAGATATTGTCACCGAGCTGAGAACATCTGCTGATTTAGCTCTCCGGGCCACCAAGGAGACGGCCAGATGTGTTGGCCGCTCTATGGCAGCCTTGGTGGCCACGGAGAGGCATCTTTGGTTAAACCCCACAGACATCAAGGAGAGGGAGAAAGCTTTTCTGCTTGACGCGCCACCTTCTCCTGGAGGCCTCTTCGGTGACGCAGTTCACACTGTCACCGAGAGGTTCCAGGAGTCGAAAAAGCAAGTTGCGGTGCTTAAGCAGTTCCTCCCTCTCCGGGTCCGGGTCCCTGGGGTTGCTGCTGACATCAAGCAGCCCAAGCCGAGTACGAGTGCCTCGCACAGGGCAATTTCCAAGGGAAATTGCTGTCAGTCAGAGCAGTATATATCCCGGGGGTCCTGAATCAGGAAGCAGACAGCCTGTCGAGGCAGGGGCTGAGGCCCGGGGAATGGAGACTCCACCCAGAGGTGGTGGAGCTCCTATGGAAGGTATATGGGAAGGCAGAGATAGATCTATTTGCTTCGGCGGAGAATTCTCACTGCCCGCAGTGGTTTTCTCTGTCCCATCCAGCCCCGCTGGGGTTGGATGCCAGGGTACAGGAGTGGCCGAGGCTACCCCTGTACGCCTTCCCCCCAATTGTCTTGCTTCCAGGAGTTCTGGAGAGGGTACGCCGGGACGGGGCCCAGGTACTTCTAATGGCTCCGTACTGGCCGACCAGAATCTGGTTTTCGGACCTGATATCCCTCCTGGAAGGCTCTCCGATGGAGATTCCGACCAGGAGGGATCTACTCTCTCAGGTGGGCGGGAGATTCCTGCACCCACGCCCAGAGATGTGGAAACTATGGGCTTGGCCTCTGAGGGGGCCAGGCTCATAGAGGAGGGTCTCTCGGCCGAGGTCGTTGAGATGGAGATCCTTCACTCCAGAGCTCCGTCCACGAGGAAGCTGTATGCTTTTAAATGGAAACTTTTCTCAGCATGGTGCAGAGAACGCCAGTGGGACCCAGTTAACTGCCCGGTTGGTACAGTGCTGGAGTTCCTGCAGGCAAGGTTCTCGGCAGGGTTGACCCCCTCCACAATAAAGGTGTACGTGGCGGCCTTGGGTGCCTTCCACGTCCCTTTGGGTGGAGTGTCTTTGGGAAGACACCCTCTTATTACACGTTTCCTCCGTGGTACCTTAAGGTTGAGGCCGGCTATGCACTCGAGGGTCCCAGCATGGGACTAGGCCATTGTCTTGCGGCGCTTGTCTGAGCCTCCGTTTGAACCGACGCAGCGTCTCATTCCCTCAGGGAACTAGGGTTACATACGTAACCGAGACGTTCCACTCTGGAGACTCCTGCCTTTATTAGAGAGAAGAATATGTTCAGCCCCCTCCCTTTGAAGCTTCGAATATTTGGTATCGATTAGTACTAAAGCTTCGAAGCTCAAAAAAATTAAATTAAATTAAATTATCTGGACCAGCCCTATGTCCATAAAACATAATGGGAGATATATCAGAGTTAAAAAGAGGACAAATTGTTGGTGTGCATTTTACTGGCTCATCTGTAACCATGACTGCACGTTTTTATGGTGTATTGAGAGCTGTGGTTTTCAGGGTAATGTCGGCATACCACCATATAGGACGAATCACATTCAACTGACGACGCAAGAGGAAGCCATCCGAAAGGAATGTCCAGGTATTGTTGAATCCAAAATCATAAAACCACAGCTGTCCTACTCACTGCAGAATTAAACAGGCACCTTAACTCTCATATTTCCTCCAAAACTGTTGATCAGGAGCTCGAGTCAATATTCATTGTTGGACTGATATAGCTTTGTTCACCTGTGGCAGTGCCAAATGTCAGTTCCCTTTCGAGAGAGGTTCCTCGTATTACGTATGGGAAAAACTCCTTTTCTCGAGAATGTGAAGCAAAACTTTTAATAAAGGTATCTATGTAAAGCGCAGTGAGCTGCACGGCCATAGCCCAGCGCGAGGAGCGCTCTGATTGGCCGGGCTGCGGCAACTGCAGGAACCTATGGTGAGGCGGCTGAGAGGAACGAACCAATGGGGGGCGTTCCAGAAGCCCGCCGAAAAAGGTGCTTATATTTGCATACAGGAGGCTATATAAGACCCTAATTCGCCATAGGTGTCAGATTTTATCTCCTTCAGCGATACCTTCGCTGGTCTCCGGAAGAAGCACCGCCGTTGAAAAGGCACCAGCGGAACCTGCAGCTGAGGACGACGGACTCCCTCTCCGCCTTCTCTGCCGTTCCAGCTACGCCATCCGGCGTTATATATCCTTTAAACTGTGTCTATGTTGAGTGTTATATGTGTTTGTGTGTGTGTTGCCGCTGCAACGCCACTTCTAGAGCTTACAGGCTTGTTCTACTCGAGGACTCTCTCGTTCCGCCGCGTCGTTAAGCGCCGCGGAAAGACGGAGCTCTTCTCACTCTCCCTCTGCTCTCGTCCCGTCGCGCTGAATAGCGCCGCGGAAAGAGAGAATGTTAGAGGACATGAGCACACTCAAGCCGAAGCTCTCTTCACTCTGCCGCCGCCGCGGCTCTTCTTCCGCCGCTGCCACAGAGTTGTTCCCACTCTTCTCTCATTCCGTCGCGCTACAGCCGCGGACAGAGAATACTAGAGTGAATAGGCGAACTCGAGCCGAAGCTCTCGTCACTATACCGTCGCGCTGAGGAGGCGCCGCGGACAGACAGAGTTTTTCCTCAGTCTTCCTCTTCTCTAGTTCAGTCGCGATATCGCCGCGGACAGAGAATACTAGAGTGAATAAACAAACTCGAGCCGAAGCTCTCGCCGTGCTAGAAGCGCCGCGGACAGAGTTTTTCCTCACGCTTCCAATTCTCTCGTCCTGTCGCTCTATCGCCGCGGACAGAGAATACTAGAGTGAATAAACAAACTCGAGCCGAAGCTCTCGCCGTGCTAGAAGCGCCGCGGACAGAGTTTTACCTCACGCTTCCAATTCTCTCGTCCTGTCGCTCTATCGCCGCGGACAGAGAATACTAGAGTGAATAAACAAACTCGAGCCGAAGCTCTCGCCGTGCTAGAAGCGCCGCGGACAGAGTTTTACCTCACGCTTCCAATTCTCTCGTCCTGTCGCTCTATCGCCGCGGACAGAGAATACTAGAGTGAATAAACAAACTCGAGCCGAAGCTCTCGCCGTGCTAGAAGCGCCGCGGACAGAGTTTTACCTCACGCTTCCAATTCTCTCGTCCTGTCGCTCTATCGCCGCGGACAGAGAATACTAGAGTGAATAAACAAACTCGAGCCGAAGCTCTCGCCGTGCTAGAAGCGCCGCGGACAGAGTTTTACCTCACGCTTCCAATTCTCTCGTCCTGTCGCTCTATCGCCGCGGACAGAGAATACTAGAGTGAATAAACTAACTCGAGCCGAAGCTCTCGCCGTGCTAGAAGCGCCGCGGACAGAGTTTTTCCTCACGCTTCCAATTCTCGTTCAGTCGCGCTGTCGCCGCGGACAGAGAATACTAGAGTGAATAAACAAACTCGAGCCGAAGCTCTCGCCGTGCTCATTCTACTGCCGCCGTGCTGAAGCGCTGCGGACAGAGAATACTAGAGTAAGTTAGACGAGCGAGCTCGGGCTGTTGGGTATGTCAAGAACAATGTCGCTGCAGCGCGCGCTTACTGCCAAGGAAGTTGTAATGGCTGCCTTGTCATGATAGCGCGCGCCCCTTCCACAGCGCGTTGCTGACTAGAGCGCGGCTTACGTCATAGCACGCGCTCACTGTCAGAGCATAAGGGCGTCGGAAAATGGCTGCCAAGCTAAGCCCTTTTTTCACTCTATCACTTCCAGTCCCCTTTATTCAGGCGGCTGGAAAGGTTTTTACACTGTAGACAAAGTGTCCACTACACAGTGTGCACCCCTACATAAGCACTGTTAATTCAGCCTCACAAAATCACAAATAAATCCCGCCGCGGCCGGATTACACCATATAAAGTCAACTAGCCTGTGGTCAAACACGCTTGTCTGCATGCGCGCTTTCAGTCTAGACTAGAGCATAACGGCATTGTGGAATGGCTCACATACCACCCGCACTTCCTTACATTCTCCCAGTTAAGTTAAGTGACTGGAGATGAAATATTGCAGTCAACTAGCCTGTGTTAAACACGCTCGTCTGCACACTAATGCTGTGTGCGTTTACCCCTGTGGATTTGCTCACTGGTTTGCACCGTGGGTATTCTACGTAGGTTGTGCGCCACTGCACATTGTTTACACTACACACAAAAGAGCTTTCTATGTTGGAAATGTGCCCACTTTACAGTCTGCACTCCTGCACCCAAGCACTTTTCACAAAGTTCACTCTCGCACACACAATATAAATGTGAGGCGTGCTCCCACTGCAAAGCCTGCACCGCCAAAACTAACACTATCCCCACAGTGTTACAAGCAGTGTTACAGCACAAGCAACCCGGCTAACAGGCCCCTATTACTAAGCGGCCAGCCCCCGAATCTAATTCAACCCCTGGCTTTACGAGCCCAGGCCTGGCAGGCCATTCCTGGTATATAATATTGGGTGTTGAACATATAAAACGAGGTTCTCGCTACAGTTTTGCTCGCAGACCCCGCGATTCAAGCCGTGGTCGAGCCCTCTGTAAGAAGCAGTGTCAGTCACGTGCTTCTCGCTGAGGCATTGAGACTGTTAAAGGAGAGAGCGGCGAAACAGTACACCCGACGCTAGCGAGTCAGGTTTTTACTGTCGCTAATTCCTCATGCCGAAAATGGGTGGCGGTCTCAGGCCCATTTTCCAGGCATCTGAACAAAGCACTTATGACACGCTCATTTCATGGTGCTGACGGTGAAACAAATCCTCGCGCACATTCGCCCCGGGGATTGGGTTTTCTCAATAGATCTGAAAAACGCATACTTCACGTTACGATAACCCCCCACCCCCACTACAGGCCATTCTTGAGATTCGCCTTCGAGGGGCAGGCTTATCAGTACAGTCATTGTCATAGACTCAAGACTTACGGCATAAGAACCACCACGTCTTGATAATGTACATAAAATCGCTAGGGCAGCCGAGATCAGACTCTGTTCACTGCATGGCTAAGCATCTCCTTTTATGGGCAGAGCACAATCTGAGCTCCCTAAGGGCGGCTTACGTGCCAGGTATTCTGAATCAGGGTCCGGACATGTTATCCAGAGGACCCATGTCCCCAGGGGGATGGTCCCTTTACCCGCAAACAATTCAGCTCGCACAGCACACGCTGCCCAATATTTTTTCTGCAAACGCAGGGATGCCCTGGCCCATGTTGGCCCAGACTCCCTCTATATGTTCCCTCCGATCGCGATCCAGCTGCAGCCTGTGCTTTTTAATAGCCCCACTTTGGAAGAACCGCACATGGTTCTCCATACTGTTTCAGCTGTCAGACACAGCCCCATGCCTATTCTGCCAATGAAAGGGAAGGTCTGGCATCCCAATCCCGAGCTGTGGGCCCTCCACGTATGGCCCATCAACGGTATCCGGGAACCTCTCTGACAAGTTATGAACACTATTTCGGAAGCTAGAGCCCCTGCTATCTGGCAGCTCTGCTTTGAAGTGGTCAGTGGTTTTCTAACCAATGTGCTACGCGAAACATCGACGCACACTCATGCGAACTGGCGGAACCGCTCGCTTTCTCCAAGAGCTAATGGATGCGGGTCGTCCCCCCTCCATACTCGGGGTGTGTGTCTCCGCCATAGCAGCTAGCCACGCTCCGATCGCGGCACATTCACTAGGGAAAAGTGATCTTATTGTGTGTTTTCTTAAAGGGGCCAGGAGACTCAGCCCGCCTTGCCCCTACCTCGGTCCCTATTTGGGACCTCGCCATGGTTTTGGAGGCCGTGAAGGGTTCCCCCTCCTAACCACTTCAGAACACGAGCTTGAAGCACATATCACTCAAAACCGTTTTTCTGCTGGCTGTGGCCTCGGTTAACCGAGTGGGTGGCTTACCTGCACTCTCCGTGAGCCCTTCCTGTCTTGAGTTTGGGTCCAGCAACTTCAAGGTTGAGCTCAAACCGAGGCATGGTTTTATGCTGAAAGTGCTATCAACCCCTTCAGTATGCAGGTCTTTGCACTGCTTAACCCGCGTCTCAGAGAGAATAAGACGCAAACCTATTCTGCCCAGTCAGAGCATTGAGATTGTATCTAGAGCGCTCCGCCCCCTTCAGGCAGTCGGATCAGCTCTTCATTGCTTCGGTGGCCGCACTAAAGTTTGTGCTGTCATGAAACAGTCTCTCACACTGGATAGTGGATGCAGTCCCACTAGCATATAGGTCCAGGACCTAACCTGTCCTACAGGCATTTAAGCTCACTCCTCTAGAGGCATGGCCTCATCTTGGGCTTGGTCGTGTGACATTTCTTTGGAAGATATCTGTGCGGCGGCAGGCTGGGCCTCTCCGTCCACTTTTATCAGATTCTACAAGTTGGAGGTTCCAGCTCTACAAGCAGGGCTTCTCTCCATCTAGGCTCTATCTTGACCCTGGCAACCCTTACATTTTGGCCTGTACACATTAGTCCTTAAGCACTATTCATTCATCATAAGATCCGACTATGTCCGATCAGCTGTTCAAACGAACCGACTCTTCCGGTTCTTCATTCCCCTTATAAGCCGTCTCTGTCGGTGTCTCGGGGGTTTATAACATGTGCTTTGGGTATACTGGGTCAGTCAGCACACACGGCGCTTTACATTGTGTTCCCATACGTAATACGAGGAACCTCTCTCGAAAGGGAACGTACTCGGTTACTTTCGTAACCTCGGTTCCCTGAGAGAGAGGAACGAGTATTACGTTCCGTGCCGTGTTTATGCTTCTCAGGTATCGCTTCAGTCGATCTTAAAACCTGACACCTATGGCGAATTAGGGTCTTATATAGCCTCCTGTATGCAAATATAAGCACCTTTTTCGGCGGGCTTCTGGAACGCCCCCCATTGGTTCGTTCCTCTCAGCCGCCTCACCATAGGTTCCTGCAGTTGCCGCAGCCCGGCCAATCAGAGCGCTCCTCGCGCTGGGCTATGGCCGTGCAGCTCACTGCGCTTTACATAGATACCTTTATTAAAAGTTTTGCTTCACATTCTCGAGAAAAGGAGTTTTTCCCATACGTAATACTCGTTCCTCTCTCTCAGGGAACCGAGGTTACGAAAGTAACCGAGTACGTTTCATTTGTACCACAGTACAGATATTGGCTGTGAAAAATGTAAAACGTATGTAATGGTTTGATGAGTGGTTTGATAAACATGAAAGTGAAGTTGTACATCATCCATGGTCTGTCTCCAGATCTAAATATGTTTGAGACACTTTGGGGTATTTTCAGCAAGCCTGAAAACGTTTTCCTCCACCAGCATCACAGAGTGACCCTGGCCACTGTTCTGGAAGAGGAATGGCTCAAATCCCTCTGGCCGCTGTGAATGACTTGTATCTGTCATTCCCAAATATGCTGTGTTGGCAGCAAAAGGCAGCCTTCACCATACTAACAAATTATTATGGTCTAAAACCCGGTATTTCATTTTCATTGTCCAATCCCCGGTATCTATATGTATATGTAATTATTTACTGTAAAATGTTTTACTCTGTTGTGAAGCTGTAGTTGCAAAAGAGAGAGAAAAAAAGAAACAAATTCTGTCCAAAAATACAAACTGCATGCACAAATGAGCTTGACAGTCCATATAAATCTTGCAAGGTTGTCCCCAGTGTGGTGAAGTCTGGGCTGTTGGCCTGTTATCAGCTTGTTTACATTAAACTGTATTATAAGCCCCATGGGATGTATGGTGACAAATACAATGGCGTCATGATCAGACACCACATTTGTCTGCAGATCTTTCTCCTCATTTGGAGGCTTTTGGGACTTTTTCCCCCTTGTCTTCATGAATTCTTAAACATAGGCCCAGGCATTTTAAAATAATGTTTTATTGTGGTGATACAGAAGTGCTGGCATATTTTTTCTTTGTGATATTTTTTCATCTCGTTGTGGTATGATGCAAAAATATTCCAAATGTTACATGCAAATCAAAGCAATCGTGCAGATCAGATGTACATAGTGCTTGTGTGAAAATGAAATAGAATATAGTTATTTATCTATTTCATTGGACTAAAAGTTTCACTTGAACATACTTTTTTAAGAACTTGATTTACTGTTAAATCAAACGTGGCGAAACGGACAGCCCACGTTGTACTACATCTTGCTGACTCGATTTCTTGATTATTTGGCGAGAGACCAGAGAACTGTTGAGGTAACAGTGACATTTCTTGTTGTTACTTTGCATTTCCTGTTGGCCCTTTGTTTCCTTCCAGTTGTT
Organism: Pseudorasbora parva; assembly: GCF_024679245.1. Taxonomy (NCBI): domain Eukaryota; kingdom Metazoa; phylum Chordata; class Actinopteri; order Cypriniformes; family Gobionidae; genus Pseudorasbora; species Pseudorasbora parva. The sequence goes on from NC_090172.1 coordinate 32,504,349, forward strand.
TATTACTACTCTTTTATTCAAAGAGTTAGTGTTGTTTTGTCCAATTAGGGTCTAAAAACTGATCATTTAATGTTAGTCTCAGTGTTCCTTCCAAGCTGTGAACTTCTGCAGTCATGCAGTTCTGATGCTGTTCTCTAAAAAAGAAAGGGGTTATGCTCTCTTGTAGTCTTTTTTTTTTTTTTTTTTTTTTGCTAAGTGCTAAATAACATTTAAAAATAGTTTTTGCTACTTTGTTAACAAGAAACATGTTGTTTTTTATCCTTTTTTTTCTTCTTTGTTATTTCCATGTAGGCATACCATCTGAGGCTGACACTTCTTAATATGTTTAGCACTTTAAATGTGTAACTCCCACCTGTTTGTAATGGTTGTTATTGCTCCTCTGCTGAAAAAAAAAAAAAAAACAGCATTGTCTCATCTTTTTTATTGGGAAATCCTGTTGCTGCTAAATTCACCTATACAAAACTTATACCAATTATCCCAGGGGACTTGTAGTTTAAGTTTCTTCATACCATAATTAACACATTTTGAGTGTGTAGATTATGCAAACAGTTTAAGGTGCCTACGCTAGAAGCTTTGACAGAACATTAGATAGTATGAATGTGCAAGAAACATTTCAATAATGTAAAAAATATTTTAAATCAGGCTACAAGCTTGGCTACTGTTACTACAGGTAATACAATGCAAAATATATATATATATATATATATATATATATATATATATATATATATATATATATATATATATATATATATATATATATATATATATATATATATATATATATTGTGGAATATGTGAATTGAATGTGTATGTGAATAAATCAAGTACATTTATGATACATGCTGATTTTATGATGAATGGCCCACTTTACCACTTTTTAAAGAAATGTATCTGGATTGGATGATCTCAAAATGTTTATCGGTATTGCTTGCAAATAACATATCATATAAACTGAATTCAAATTGAAATTGACCTTAAAGTTAACAAAAGTAAAAAATAAAAAATAAAAAATCTAGGTATTTAAATTGCAACTTTAACAAGAAGTGAACCACTTTACCTTTATTCACCCTACTGTTTTGAAAGTTTGTGGAGTCTATTATTCTGGTCAGTCTGCAAACTTGTGACACTACTACATTAGGGCTAAATATAGTCAGTTTTTGATGAGTGTTTCCAGATTTTTATTTTTATTTTGTTCTTCTTCTCTGTGGACCCTGTACAGGGTCCGGAATGACATTGCCATGTATACTTTCCATTTTATGTCTATGAGCTATGATGTCATATGTGGTACCATTTGAAAGCCTAGAGTCTCTACTTTCTGGAGATATGCATCACTTTGGCATTTGTTTTAGACAAAGTAATGTATTCACACCAAATTTCTCTGGTGCCATTTCCGCCTGGATTTGGCCTACCCAAATTGAAAAGCCTCCCATACACACATACAGTGGTCTAAATTCAAAATGTTTACAGGAAACCCTTTAAAGTTACATAAAACACTGCTAAACGTGATAAGCATGTAAGTATAGGTTGTCTAAGCTGTTTTAACCCCCCAAAACGGCGCTTTTTTCTTTATTATTATTTTTATAAATACATTTTTGAAAGTGTGTAACTGAGTGTGCTCTAAGACCCTGCAGACAGTTTGGGATGTTTCCAGCATATATAATGAATTTAATGACACTGGAGTATTGCATTTATATCACTGTATATGGTGGCGGGAGGGGGTGGTGCAGGGGGGTAGCAGGGTCGGGGGAGGTGGAAGGTCATCCCTTTAGACCAGTTTGAATAAATCTTGCAAACAACATGACACAGACAAACTTCTTTTTCCCACTATTTTCTGGAATTTAGTGGAAACAGTTTCACCAACAGTTTGAACTTAGACCACTGTATGTGTGTATGGGAGGCTTTTCAATTTGGGTAGGCCAAATCCAGTTGGAAATCCCAAAAATGGTCCCAGAGTTTAAGAGGTTAAAGTCGTTTATGGATTATTTGTCAATCAAGAATAATAATTTAAAAAAAAGTTATGTTTGGTGCCATTGGTCTTTGGTTGTTTGGATGATGGTTCATACACATTGACATGTTTGATTAAGGGCCCTTGGTTAGGTGTTCATTTTTCTGAATTGAGTTTTGAGTTATCAATATACTTTGTGTGTTATCCTTAACTTAACCTGCGTATGCCTGACTTTACTTTCTTTCCATTTGTGAATATTGAACACACTTACAGTTTCCTGAACACACACACACACACGCACGCACGCACGCACGCACACACACACACACACACACACACACACACACACAGGGACATTCCATAGGCGTAATGGTTTTTATACTGTACAAACCGTATTTTCTATTCCCTTATACACTGTTCCTACCCCTAAATCTACCCATCCCAGGAAACATTCAGCATTTGTACTTTCTAAAAAAACTAATCCTGTATGATTTATAAGCAAAAAAGTGGGGACAAGGCCAATGTCCTCATATTTCACCCTCTCCTTGTAATGTCATACCCATGTCATTATACACATTTGTGTACTCATATGTCACAAAATTCCCCCCCCCCCCCCCCACACACACACAGTTTAGCATTCATGTTCTGTAATTTCTAACATTGACTCTTGCATGTGAAACATAGAAGTGGGCATTTAGAATTATTCTGGAACTTGTCATATCAGGGCCATTACTAGCATTAGTTTCCATGCAAGGCTAATACAGTATATATTTAGCCACATTATGATTATATCAGGTATTACCTGCTAATCGAAAGTTGATGCATATTGTTCACATTTGCCTTTTTGTTCTTTTATAATATTAGGATGACATTTTCTTATAACACATTTATGATACCCTGATTATAGGACATGTTCAAAATTGTGTGCCACAGCAGAACTATAAAGTAGAATAATCCTCACAAGATAGTCTTTTATATGAAATGTCACACATCAGGGTTTTACATTAGGAGCAGGGAAGTGAAGAAAACCATGTGTGAATTTAAGTATTTCAGCTCTGTATTTCACTTTGGTCTTATTTCAGTTTCTTTCACTTTTTTTCTTCTAAAATTAGGAATAAAATTGGACTGCAATGTAACATGCTTTTTAAGAGAGAGTTGAAAGTCAGCGGGTGATTGGTTTTTGCTCTCAGAATGCAGAAACAATAAAGACTCCTCAATTTATACACAGCTACAGCAACTAAACAGGTTCGTGGTTTTCCGTTTCTTGATATGCAGTTTCTCAACAGAGTGTGCATCTGACTTTGATGGGCTTATAAAAAAAGTATAAACTCAGGGCACGTCCTGGGGAACTCTGAGACATTTAATCTAGGGTGGAACTGATCGCAGTTGACCAAATAATCTGCCAATTCCCTTCACCGGACTGCAACGGCAACAGAGGCTAAGTCCCTGGCCCTCTCATCCCAGAGAGCTTGCTCAGCACTATAAAGAAGTATTAAATCCCATAAAGAGAAAATGAGAGGTTTCAAAGTAAGAAGATGATGAGTGGACATATAGGTTGAGGCAAGGGTTTCATACTATCTGGATGTATTATAGCTGTCACAACTTTCTCCTAATTTATTGGGGAGAATATTTGGCAGTTTTAGGTTACGTATATGCCTTTTGAGCACAGGGCTAGTATGATTGTGGTGGTGGTAGTGATGATGACAATGATGATGATGATGATGATGATGATGATGATGATGAAGATGAAGATGATGATGATGATGATGATGATGATGATGATGATGATGATGATGATGATGATTATGATGATGATGATGATAAGAAGTACATGGGAGGTTGTATTGGGAAATCTACATATCTACAGCTGACGACTGCTACAATAATTGTTACATGCCAATCTGTTGCCAGGTCAGAGAGAAAGTTGTATATCCCAAGTGAATAAGAGGGATGATAACTGCTGCTCATATCAGAATATGGATACTAAGTGTTTTAATTAGTGTTTTTCTAATTGATTTAGAGTGAAAATGAAAGCATACCATGAGCTCTGAAGTGAAAGAGAACATCATGTATATTGTAGTTGTGGAGCTATTTCTCCTTTCCCCTCCTTTCTCTGCTCATTTAACATGCACGAGTACCTAAAACGCAAGTAGTCAGGCGACACACACTCTCAGGCCACATTTATAGAGTGAGATGTTCTTGCCAGAAGCAATGACAATATGGGTGGGGTGGGGGGTCCACATGGAGTTATTTCACTCTACTAAATAATGACAAATCTAATTGTGATAGGTTTGTGCGAGTTTCATGTTTTTTTTTAAAGGAACTATATGATTATTAACTATTTATATGAGGTATGCATAACTGCTCAGGACAAACTAATCAAAAATAGAAAAACTGTCACCAAAAAAAAGTCAGGTCATGACAGGTAACATCACAGGTTTGAATACTGGTAAACTCTAGAACAGGGTCTTTTTTTTTTTTTAATGCAGTTATTACTTTGTTTTATGGACTATCTGTAAACATATGTTATGTTGATTAGCTTATTCAGGACAGTAGCGGATATATAATGACAATATATAAATGACATCAGCTGTTTGTGCATGTGCGTGTTTTGCGCATATACGGTAGCTGTAAGCATGTCTCTCAAGGTCATATATAAAGCATATGTTTATGAACTTTATAGATGTGCGCTCACAACTAAATGATTCCTCTTATTTTGTTTAACGTTAACATTCTACCAATTCTGCAAAGAGTGTGTAAATGTATGACCACAGCTGTTCGCTCATGTGTGAGTTGCACATATCTGTAGTTTTATGCATATGTCTCTCAAGGTCATATACTGTATAAAGCATATTTATATGAACTTGATAGATGTGTACTCACAACTTAATGGTTGCTCTTATTTTGCTTAACATTACCATTCTGCCAATTCTGCGAAGAGTTTGTAAACATAGGACCACACCTGTGCACACATGAGTGTTGCAAAGACAGCTGTAAGTGTCTCTCAAGGTCATATATAAAGTATATTTATATGACCTTGATAGATGTGCACTTACCACTATACTTAGCTTTGTGTTTTTTTGTTTTTTTTTTATCTCCCTCTCTGGCGGTTTCATTAAGCAGTGCTTGAGTTGCGCAGCTTTTTGTATAAAATTTACTGAACAAAGACTCCTCGCTTAGCTGCCTACCACAGTGAAAGCCATTCAATCTAAAACGGAGACATTGTTTCTCCTTGATTTTTTTTTTCATAATGCACATGTTCTAGAGTTAGCTGTACCGGTTTCTCAGAGACTTTGTCGCTTCTCCTCTCTTACCGTGCTGGCAGTTGGAGTGGGACAGCAGGCACAAGCTGGGAATCGTTCCAGGAACCTTTCTCAAGCTGAATATTCATCTTCATTAGGGCATCATCACCCCACCACACTCCAGTGCTGATTCCTTTTAACACTGAGCGAATGTGCAAAACGGGTGCTGGGGGATGTGACATGATGGGACGAGGCTCAGAGAAAGGTGGAATACTGAATGAGTGACAGAGCTGAGGAGAACAGGGTGAGCTCGAACACGATTATGAAGGACACGCTGATCTTATTGCTCTGATTCAGCAATGTGCCCCTTGAACTGACACTGCTAAAGACAAAGTACAGATAAAAGTATTTATCAAGGACATTAGTCAAATAACTTTCTTTGATATGTTTTATCTTTTCCCCAGTGTTTACTTCCTAGATGATTAGGATTTCTGGACACAGATTAATGTGTGCCTCTGAGTGAGTTGCTATAAAAAAAATATATAAAATAGGCCCACAACATAAAAGATCCAGCAGTATATTTATTTATATTTATGTTTGAAGTTGTGTCTGACAACTGAAAAAGCTGCACTTTGTTTTTGGATGAGCAAATAATAATTTTCTTGAAACCCTCCAAAACAACATGTTGGTATTGGAGACGGATCTCACGAAAATGCGTATAAATAGTACGAGTTAGCAATCTCGTGGAATGTATACGCCAAAATGAGTTTTGGCGTGCGTATGGTACGCGGTTTTTCACATGCATATGATACGCACTTTATGGCGTATTATACATACGAACCCCCCACCCCACCACCCTAAACCTACCCAAGGGCTTGTCATATGCACGCCACAAAGTGCGTATCATATGCACGTGAAAAAACGCGTACCATACGCACGCCAAAACTCATTTTGGCGTATACATTCCACGAGATTGCAAACTCGTACTATTTATACGCATGACCATGAGATCGTGTTGGGTATTGTAGAGGTTGTTCGAATTTTTTTTGGGCTTTCTGACCCCAAGACTCAAATAATCTCAGCAGTTCTCCAGCTGTGATCCTTGCAGAGTCTTTGGCTACTCGAACTCTCCCCAATGGACACAGGTCTTCTTTCTGGCAGATTCGTAACTTCTTTAGTTTTTTATTGCCCTGATGGTGGAAATATGAATTTTCAATGATTTAGCTATTGTCCTGCAGCCATGCTCAACAATATTTTGCTAGCACATCAGAACTATAATGTTTTTCTTTTCTTTTTTTCTTTTTTTTATTATTGTGATGGATGATTAAAGGAAATTTGGCTTTCAGTATTCTTTTTATTTCTTACATTTAGATACATATGAATGCAACATCTTCTGTTTTGATGTAAATTTTTTCCGACTCTACTGTTTGTTTTGTCCTGCTATTTTTTTATTTATTTTTTATTTGTTTTTTGCTGGCCTTCAAAAAAGTCAAGTAATAATTTATGGGAAACATGGTTTCTGGCTAAATGACTTTATCAGTAGACTTTATCTATCTCAGTCATTGAAAGCTGCTCATTGGTGAATTGACGTGAATTTTCTAGATGCTTAAAATAAGATTCAATTTACAACCTCAATATTTATGCCTAATACACATTATACTGTCAATTCCATGTTCCATTTCACTTCATTTCTATTTCTTAAAAATGCTTCCTAGGTTTACACATAAATTGCTGTATAGGACAGAGCAAGAATTCCTCTAAACACCTATTTATCTGTTGGTAGTGGTGAATACTTAAGATAAGATAAGATATTATGTGGAGAATATCTTCCACTTATTTCTTTCAGGCTTTAGAGTTATTAGTGGAGCTTTTCAAGACAGAGCCCAAAGTGAATACAAAAACAGATAATCTGGGGCACTGGGTATTAAAAATCAGTATTACCAGCCAATTATAGCACTACATTATGGCTTGTGGGCATTGGGATTCCATGCTATAATCAGTGATGCCTGTCAGATCCTGTCTTAATATGTTAGAAAACCTTCCAGCGGGGTATTGAAATATACATTAAAGCTTTGTTTATAGTTTGCTTCTCCTGCATTTTCAAATATCCTGTATGTGTCTTAAAACATTTGGATTCATGTGGACAAAACCTACTTTCAGTATTTGAAGAGGGAAAGGAAAATTTGACATGAACAGTGGTACACCTTTTGCTGCCATGCATTTTCCATAACTTCTACTCTTTGGTAATATGGTCTAAGTTTAAATTGCTATCACATTAAGAGTATTGTGTTTGTAGGGTAACATGCTAATGTGGGCCATAACTGCCCAAGCTAATTTGCAGAAATATTTGAGCAGAGCTCATGAAATAGGGGAGACTGGTTGGTAGTTGTTATTTTTTATATAGACCCTGATCATGCATAGCATTATGACCACTTACAGGTGAAATGAATAACACTGATTATCTCTTAATCACAGCACATGTTAATGGGTTATATATATTATGCAGCAAGTGAACATTTTATCGTCAAAGTGTGTGTTAGAAAAAAGGAAAAATGGGCAAGTGTAAGGACTTAAGCGAGTTTGACAAGGACCAAATTGTGATGGCTAGACGACTGGGTCAGAGCATCTCCAAAACTGTAGTTATTGTGGGGGGTTCCTGGTCTGCAGTGATCAGTATCTATTAAAAGTGGTCTAATGAAGGAACAATGGTGAACCGGTGACAGGATCTTGGACGACGAAAGCTCACTGATGCACGTGGGGAGCAAAGGCTGGCCTGTGTGGTCTGATCAAACAGACAAGCTACTGTTGCTCAAATTGATCAAGAAGTTAATGCTGGTTCAGTTAGAAGTCAGAATACACAGTGCATCTCAGTTTGTTGCTTATGGGGCAGACCAGTCAGGGTGCCCATGCTGACCTCTGTCCACCACCAAAAGCGCCAACAGTGAGTATCATAACTGGACCATGGCTTGGAGCAATGGAAGTACCAATTATATATATATATATATATATATATATATATATATATATATATATATATATATATATATATATATATATATATATATATATATATATATATATATATATATATATATATATATATATATATATATATATATATATATATATATATATATATATATATATATATATATATATATCTTCTTTTTTCCACTATTTTCTGGAATTTAGTGGAAACAGCCCAAACTGTCTGCAGGGTCCTTAAGCACACAGGGCCTGAGTTACACATTTACACAAAAAAAAGAAGATAAAAAGCGCCTTCTTTTGGGGGGGATTATTACAGCTAGACAACATATACTGTACTTACATGTTTAGCAGTGTTTTATGTAACTTCAAAGGGTTTCCTGTAAAATGACACCAACGGTTTAAACTTAGACCACTGTATGAGAAGCTTTTCAATTTGGGTAGGCCAAATCCAGTTGGAAATCCCAAAAAAGGTCCCATAAGTGGTTAAATTAAATGTTAAATCATTAAAAACGCCTTTACTGTCCTTTCTGATCAATGTATCCTCACTGATTAAAAAAACAAAAATAACTTCTGAATAGTAGTGTATTAAAGACATTTCTAGCTCATTTCTTGTTAAACTGATTTTTGAAATGTTCAGCCTGTAAAATGGTGCCTTATATGGTTCTCTTACAGTTACCCACAATAAGCAGGGGAAGAAAAAAAGGTATTTTAACAAAAAAATAACATCACCTGTAACATTTAAACATTTATGCTTCGACGGAATGTGTATATAGAACTCAAACCACTGATCCTGCAATGCATTTATTTTAAAAGCCAACACCATTATGAAGTCAGGAAGAGTTCAGGCAGCACCTTCTGTCGCTCCCTCTGTTTGTCTACCTCCCTTGTGTTTAATATCACTCCATCACTGTGGGCATATATCACCAGTCCAGTCAGGCCATGAAGCTGCGATAAGCAGCTCCCCTCGTCAGGGCATGCATTTCAGGAGCTGGATTTCTTTAAGGGTCCACATTATCATAGCACTGAATCCAATATTGTCACACTGAAAGGCGTGCTTTACACCTGTCACATGCCATCACTGTGATGTTGCCACTAGCTGAAGCAGATACCCTGATGAATTCAGTTCATGGAACACCTCTTGTATGTATAGTGCTGTTTGAGATGAGAGTCATAATTTGAAACAATAAACTTCAGTCAGAAGAAATATCCCATACTTGCAGTCAGTCATGGGATCCTCATGAGCTCCAGTCAGGTGGTGTTTTATGGGTTGTGGGGAACCCTTAGGGAATACTTAATAAACAGCCATAAAAATGACCAATAAACATGCTTGACTAGTCTTCCAATAGGCCAGTGCCATTCCTGTCATAAGGGGGAAATACTTGAGGGGACGATGTTGTAAAGCTTTTCTGATTTCAAAACAAGAGGAGAAAATAAAAACTGAAATAATGCTTTGTGGTCAAGCTTTCATTTTATGACGGATGCTTGGAGACATTATGCGCTCGGCTTAGCTGTGGGATAATATAAGATGTCAGTTTTATCCATTGGACCGGGCTCATTTTGAACGTGTTACACAGACTGCTTGTTTCATAAACCTCCCCTGAAATCATTTGCAAGTCAGTAATGTTTTGACACACCATGCTCTCTTTCTCAATTTGTTGGTGTTTTGTCCAGTGTTTGTGCTTCTGTTTTTAGCTGCCAGAATTCATTATCTGCCATGCTAAAAATATTACAAATTTGTCCTGAGAATGGGTGTCAGAGGGGCAGAGAATGGCCAAGGAAAAAAAAAAGACTGGCACAGTAACAACTGTCCAGGCAAAATTAATAACCTCATTCCCAGAAGTTTTAGTCAACCGGAAAGGAGAACGGGCTTGATAAAGAACTCTGTCCACAGACTAACTGCTTGCATTGATGTGAATCAAACTATCAGGTTTGTTTAAAGCCACGACAAACTTCTCACTGTATTAAAATGTATAGGCTCACTGAAAAACTGTCTCTACCTCCATTTTTAGCAAAAGTCTAAAAAAAAGCTTATGTTTACAGGGACAAATTATCAATACTAGACTTATTTTTTAATCGCTATTAGACAATAGGGTACAACAGGGCACATTTAAATGTAATCTCCTCTAAACAACTATGTGGCACAAAAACTTTCAAGAACATCTGCTTTTCAAGATGCATATAAAAATTTGGCTGATCCTTGCTGTGGAATCTAATATTTAATATATTTTAAAATGTTGTAGATTTAAAGGGATCATTCCAGAAAATACAATTATCTTATGATTTGCTCCCCCACAAGCCAGGTGTACATGACTACCTTCTTTCAGATTAACACAATCAGTGTTCAATTAATTTGTCAATGAAATATAAAAATATCAAGGCTCTTCAGAAATGTATAATGGTAGTTCATGGTGGACTTGATTTTGAGTCAAAAAAAGCACATCCATCCATCATAACAATAATCCATCTGACCCCAGGTGGTTAATAAAAGCCTTCTGAAACAAAGCTAAATCTAGCTAAATCAAAGCTAAAAAAAATCTATATTAGGGAAGGGTTAAGTGTTATTTTCAAATGCGATAGATCATTAACCTTTTAATGTCACTCGCCGGACATTTCATTTCCGAAGCAATATAATAAAACATTGCTAGATTCACATTCACTGTTGCAGATAAAACTGAAAGTGCTTTTGCCACTCACTTGATATTTCACTTTTAAAGAGTCGCAAAACACGCAAGCAGCATCATAAAATTGCTTTACAGGAATGCACTACAGTAAAAAGTATTGAAAAATACTACAATATACACTCCTTTTGACGTTTTCTGACCAATATGTATTGAGTTAAGAAGTCATCCTGTCATGCAAGTCATGTGGTCATAAGGTAGGAGGTCATAATGAGGCATAAGTTGTGGTTGTTAGATATATTATGCTCAATCAGAGAATATGGCCTCCAGAGCACATCCCCCCAGGCACTCTCTTCCACTTCTGACAGATCGCCACAGCCTCAGATACTCTTCTCATTTACAATTTAAGATTAATAGGAGAAAAAAAGATTTCAGATCACATAGATTAATTGCAACCTCCTCCTTTCATTTCTTTATATATATATATATATATATATATATATATATATATATATATATATATATATATATATATATATATATATATAATTTTTTTTTTTTTTTTTTTTTTTTTACTACAGCTCTCTTACATCATTTCACACCCTAAAATAAAGTTTTTTTTTCTTTTCTTTTTTTATCAGTGGTCAACACGCACACTGAGAAATTAATAGACCATTTAGTTAGATTCCTGTGGGATCTTTCCACATTATTTGCTGCATGGTTCAGGTTTAGGCTGAGTTGGGATATTTTATCATCCTCAGCTTCTTTTTTCTTCCATTTGCCTGCTTTACTCTGCTCACTTCTTTTCACTTCTTTTTAACTTTAAAGCCTGGCAAAAGTCTCTTGTCGACTAAAAGGGTCAGTCCCTTGTACTGATGAGAATTATCTGGCCTCTAATGCTTGAAACACTGTGTACCATCTTATATGAATAAATCATATATCCTTCAGAAATCCTTCTAATATACTGATTGGGTGCTTAAAAACATTATGATGTTAAAAAAAGGTTTTGCTGCTTAATATATTATTAGAATTATTTGATCTGTGAAAAGTTTAAAAGAACAGCATTTATTTTGAAGAGAAAACTCTTTTTTTGCATTATAGGTCTTTAGGCTTATATTATTGTGAAAGATGCAAACACCTGAGAACAGATCATGCCCTTGATTTAATAGTTTCACAAATTAAATACTTCTATAATATAATACACTTCATGACTCAAAAACCCATTTAAAGCAGCTTCATTAACTAAGTCTTGAAACATCATTTATATTTTCAGACCACTTTCTAATAATGCAAAGTGCAAGGCTAGAAGTTCATCATCCCGCTGCAGTGTTGTTGTGTTATTGTTTTTTTATTTATTTTTTTTTTATTTAAAGAAGTTAAGTACAAATCAGAAATCACAGAGCTATTCTAATGTCATACTAGATCACTGACCAGCTCCTCCTGTTCTTGGCACAACAACAACAAACGAGACTAAAACACACACACACACACACACACACACACACACACACACACACACACACACACACACACACACACACACACACACACACACACACACACACACACACACACACACACACACACACACACACCCACTTGAATGAACATGTTATTGTTGTTAGTAAGCTCTCAGTTTTCTTTCCTAGACCAACCTGCTGGATGACAAACAATTGGGATTTAAAATGCCCATTTCACAGAGACCAGCTTTTGGTTGCTGAAACACTTTGTGTGGTGAGAAGTGCTCCCAAATCATCTATCCATGCATCTTTCTATCGTCTCTGCACTAGACATCACAGGAACTGCACATGCTGGTTTGAGACCTTCCTCAGAGGTAGATATTTTCAAGGTAAGTTGACCCAGGAGTGTTAGTCTGAGAACTTGGTGCGTCATTAGTTTGTTTCGTGTAGGTATATGAACACAGCAATAGCACTCAGATCCACACCAAAACAATCGCTCAGAGAGCGCCGGAATGAGGTTGTCACAGCTCGATTGAAAATGATCTCTGGTGCGGTTCAGATGAGGCGAAAAAGCAGTTCAGACAAACTAACCAAACAGTATCATAATTCATAACTAGAGTTCAATTATCTGACAAAGAGGAGTTTATATATATATATATATATATATATATATATATATATATATATATATATATATATATATATATATATATATATATATATATATATATATATATATATATATATATATATATATATATATATATATATAGTTAAATTTAGATCATCTTCTGTAGTGTTGACCTGTAAGATTCCTCAAGGCTCCACACCAGCTCCTAAGTTATGTTCTCTATACATGCTCCCTCTTGGTAATATCTTTGAAAAGTATGGCTTATGTCAAGGGTGTCAAACTCAGTTCCTGGAGAGCCACAGGCCTGCAGAGTTTAGCTCCAACTCTGTTCCCACACACCTCTAGTTTTCAAATAAGCCTTAAGGTCTTGATTAACTGGATCATGTGTGTTTAATTAGGGTTGAAGCTAAACTCTGCAGGCTTGTAGCCCTCCAGGAACTGAGCCCTTGCAGTTTGATGGAAGCTGGCTTAAGTTATCATTGTTATGCAGACGACACAGACATATATTTTTCTCTTAAACGAAATAAATGTCTAGAACAGGTGGGTGCTTGCCTTGTGGATGTTGAAGCATGGATGTCTCTCTTGTTGTACAACAAATGTAAATCTTGGTGTTCTGGAAACTTATGCCAAGCCACGTGTCAAAGCTGGGTGGGGTTTTGAATAGTGCTGTAAAGTTTGACAGGGTAGCCAAGTTTGAAGTCAAGCGTTTACCAGTTACGAGCCCTGGTAAAAAAAGTATTTCCTTTTATTCACAAATTTTGAAAGAGTAATACATGGTCAAGCCTTGTATGATTTTTGCAATTCTCTTTATTTGGGAAATAGTCAATCTTCCATAAATCTCCTTTAGACCGTTCAGAATGCTGCTGCCAGAGCTTTGACAGGAGTTTGTAAACAGGAACATATAACTCCTTTCCTTCAGTTACTTCATTGGCTACCTGTGCGTTATAGGATACATTTGAAAGTTATTTTATTTGTTTTTTTAAGTTGTTAAATGGGTTAGTATCTTTATGATCTGTTGACAGTCCATCAAACTGCAAGAGCTCTTATGTCTGTCAATTGAAAGCTATAGTGAATCCTAGGCTTAAGACTAGAGGAGATCAAGCATTTTCCATAGTTGCTCCAAGACTTTGGAACAGTCTGCCTACTGAAATTGAACTGCTTCTACTGCTTGATTGCTCCTACTCTGTCCATTTTCAAATCTAGGCAAAAAAAAAAAAAAAAATGTTTTATTTGATCTGTCAATGAGTGTGTTTAACCCTTGTATGGTGTTCGGGTCTGTTGGACCCGTTTTCAATTTTTATCGAAAGAAAAATGATACGAATAATTATTTTTTCAAACTAAGATTCATTGGCTTTGGCTCATTTTCTGTAAGGAATATATATCAGAACCCCCCCCCCCCCCACACACACACACACACACACACACACACACACACACTCACACACAAACACATTTATATTACACACAGGATGTTCGGGTCACTGGACCCGGGGCTAATTAAAGTGTGGGAATTGTAGGTCCTGTGTACCTTTTCTCTGTCCTCCTCCTGTCAGAACCGTTAGTCTGTGTATGTTCATGTATATGGTTTATCAGGACACACATGTGTATAATGACATGGGTATTACTACGTAAACATGGTATATGACGACATCTGTGTCCTCATACTAAAACATACTAAATGGTGTTTTTTGAAATTCAAAAAATGTCAAATGTTTTCTGTGATGGGCAGTTTTAGGGGTAGGGTTAGTAGGAGGATAGATTATACAGTTTGTACATTAGAAAATCCAGTATGCCTATGGAGAGTAACCATACACCACATATCCAAGTGTGCATACGTGTGTGTGTGTGGGGGGGGGGGGGGGTGCGTGCGTGTGTGTGTTATGGTTGTGTGTATGTGTGCGCATAAGTGTGTGTGTGTGTGTGAGAGAGAGAGAGAGAGAGAGACAGAGAGATTGTGTGTGAGTGTGAGAAAGTAGCTACAAGAGTGAGTTTTGTTTCTACTCTTGCCGTTCCCACCCGAGGTAGCAATTCTTAAAGGGGGGGTGAAATGCTGTTTCATGCATACTGATCTTTTTACACTGTTAAAGACTTGGAATCCCATACTAAACATAGACAAAGTTTCAAAAGTTAAGGTGGACGTTTGATGGGAGTATTTCTTTGTCAAAAATACTACTTCCGGTTAGTCATAAGTTTCGGCAAGTTTTTTGAGATCATGCGTCCCCATTGACGTTAGTGGGGGCGGAATTTCCTTGTATGGGCCTTACGGACAATTCTACCGGAAGCGCGTGAGAGAGAGCGAGGGAGAGAGCGAAAGCAACAGCCTATGCCCATCAAAGCGCTGGTTTGTAGGATGCTAAACAGGTGATATAACCAGTAGCTACTGACTTACCCACTGATAGGCCGGCGGTCGATCTGTATTAGCACTTTCCTCACGCGACGGGCGAATCACTTTCCTCACAGAGCGACTCACTTTCCTCACGCGACGGGCGAATCACTTTCCTCACTGAGCGAATCACTTTCCTCAGAGAGCGACTCACTTTCCTCACGCGGCAGGCGAATCACTTTCCTCACTGAGCGAATCACTTTCCTCAAAGAGCGACTCACTTTCCTCACGCGGCGGGCGAATCACTTTCCTCACTGAGCGAATCACTTTCCTCACAGAGCGACTCACTTTCCTCACGCGGCGGGCGAATCACTTTCCTCACTGAGCGAATCACTTTCCTCACAGAGCGAATCACTTTCCTCACGCGGCGGGCGAATCACTTTCCTCACTGAGCGAATCACTTTCCTCACAGAGCGAATCACTTTCCTCACAGAGCGACTCACTTTCCTCACGCGGCGGGCGAATCACTTTCCTCGAGCGAATCACTTTCCTCACAGAGCGAATCACTTTCCTCACAGAGCGAATCACTTTCCTCACGCGGCGGGCGAATCACTTTCCTCACTGAGCGAATCACTTTCCTCACAGAGTGAATCACTTTCCTCACTGCAGCGCGCTGCTGCACACGTCATTATTTAGCTCCGCTCACACGACACGCCCCCACCCGCTCGGCTTTTTTCGGAAAGACTCGGAACAGCGCATCTTTCTTATATAATTATAAAAAAAATAAAGACTTTTCGGAGATATGCAGGATGCAATGCTACTCTATAGGTACTCAAGACTGACATGACACTGACTGAAACTGAGTGTTTCACCCCCCCTTTAAATGTGTAACCTAACAAAGGTAAAGAGAAAATATTAACGATATATGCTGTTTATATAGCTTGTAATTGGGATGAAGTAAACATCTGTTGAGTATTTTAACATAACATTTTAGTTTGAGTTGAATTAAAAAAACTCAAAAATGCAGCGGGTCCACCAAACCCACGAACACTGGCTGAGTAACATAAAATATGAACACCACACAAGGGTTAAATGCACACAAGTAAGCTGATAACTGAAATATCAGCTTATTGAAATAACCAGTTTTCCCCATTTACATTTTACCAGTAAACTGACAATGCAAGTAACATGTTTACATGACTTTATTAATAAACCGGGTTATTTACATGCAGTGACGTAAAAAATAATAGTGTCCATATATATAGTATTCCAAATGTTACATCAGTTGTGATGTTAAATAAAGCGTGCACCATGTCAGCGGGAGATTTACGGCTCATATTATCCCTCGTGCACTTACAGATGCAACTGAGCAACTTTGACTGAACCTATTCTACTTCTGCTGCATGAGATCAGAACACATCTTTACAAATGTCTGGGTCTTAAAAGGGTTGGTGATATATGCCCTTATTTCATGCAAAACGCTAGCTCGCTCTGTCTGGGTTAAGTTTGCATTTTTTGTCACCTATCACACATGCACACTTCAATAAGCCAACAGAAAGCAAGTTAATGTGTTTACATGTCGCGATATCGGGATAAGAGGCAAAAAACTACCTGTGTCGGCGGGTTTGCCGTTTATGGCCTTACTCCAATAAAAGAAAAGGGGTTAACGAGTTTACATGACCATGTTCTTTGTCGGATTATTAGGCATAATCGGCTTAAGAAGCTGCATGTAAACGCACTCATTATAGGACTGATGTTGCAGTTGTCCTGTTTTGATGTTCTGTAGTTTATCTTCAAGGGAACTCTCTGTGTCATCGCTGTGGAAACGCCTCTGCGTGACTGCGTCGTGAAGAAAGTATGGAATCAATCCAATGGAGTGGCGGAATGTCATAGGCGGGTGATGTTCAACAGTTCAGAAAGTGAGTTCATCTCTTCTCTCGTTTCATCACGGGTGAGGATGAAACTCACCCGAGCAGCATGCTCAGGCAGCTCTCGAGGGAGCTGGTTGTAAGCATTGTGAGCATCTACCCATGAGAACGCTTCACTCCCATCAAGGATATCGCTTCAGTTTGCGTTCCCTGTGGCTCGTTCCCACTTCAGCCAAGGCAGAGAGGCGGCTTCAGTCACAAATATATCTGACAGAGGGGTTAGAGCTATGTGCTGTGGTTTATTCAGCCCTGGTTGAGGCACCAGTACTGCAACTATCCAGTTCCAAAGAATTGGATGTTGTTAGTATCGCGGCAGGAGAAATAGAAGATTTGCCACTTCATTGTCCTGCCAGTGAGGAGCTTATGGAGGAGATGAGTCCTGCGGTGGATAAACTGAGTTTAGTTTGGCCACAAGAAAAACAGGAACATTCATTGAAGAAAAGTAAATTAGATGAACGTTTCCTGCCTGCACCATTGCTCAGCCTCCATAGTGGGGCTTACTGTTCATTCCCAAAATCCACACCGAGGTGTTGAGGTCATGGAAGAGACCGGTATCATCCAGAGTTTTCAGCCTACATACATCCACCTACAGTAATATTGTAGGATGAAAAAAAGTATGGATATGGGTAGATGCCGAGGGTGGAGGAGCCATCTTATAGGAGCCATCTCACTCCCAAATCCGGCATCATCCCTTAAAGCCATGGCATTTCCCACCAAGCCCCTTAGAGCCCTTTTAGTGCTGATGAGAAATATTCAAGCCCTGATTGAACATTTCAGTAAGTAATTATTGTAAAATGTGTCAATTGAGAATATTTTCTCTTTTTTTATGATATATTTGAAGGTATTTTTTTTTTTTTTTTTTTTTTTTTTACTATTGCTCTAATTGCTGGTTACTCTGCTTTTCCATCCTTTATATTGTGCATATATTTTGTATTCTTTATTTCTGTATTGTTTTTGATAGTTTCACTCTCAATCAATTCATATTGAAGTAAAGATCAGCAGTTTTGGAAACTTCTCCCTGGCCTTGTATTTATGCGAAGGGAGTTTGGCCTGCTGCTGAATTGTGTTCACACATATGGAAACACACAAGGAGAGCAGTGGGGGTATTCCAGAAAGCAGGTTATGTGACATGCCTGGGCATTTTTAAGGATAAGCAGATAACTTCAACTTTCGGTTCCAAAAACGGAGGTAACTTTCAGAATATGTAAGTAGTCATGTTTTTAATTGTGCTTTATAAGTCAATTGAAACTGAAAATTAGTTTCACTTTTGGGCATCAGCTGACATCAGACACCAGAGCAAGTGAGTTAACCCCTCATCCCCCTTCATCCTCTCAAATCAACACTTGAATTGTCTTGCCTTTAATAAAATCCATAAACAAATAAAAACTTCAAGCTTCACAATGTTAGTTTAAAATTTTAGCCTACACTGTATAAAAATATATAATAATAATGATGTCTCCAATTGAACGTTTTCTAGTGACTGATCACATAAAAATTTTCAGTTTGCCGAATTGAAATTCTCTGAATTGATGCAATTTAATTCATAGAAATTCAGTTTGGCCAACTGAAAAATTTAGATGTGATCAGATACTAGAAAATGTTCAATTGGAGACCTGATTTTATTTTTTATTTTTTATTTATTTAACTTTTTTATTATTTTTTTACAGTGTACTATTACCACCAGCCACCACCACCACAGTAAAAATGCATTTTTGATAAGTTGAGGTTAGGCAGATCGTAGGCACTCGGAAACGTAACAGGCTACACAGTCTAAACAAATAAACATAAAAAAATTAAAAAAAATAAAAACATGGAGGTTGTCTTACTTTACACCTCCCCACAAAATTAATATAAATCCAATCTTTAATTCCCACGCTATATGCACATTTAATTGAGTTCACGTCACGTCAACGGAAGCAACAGATATAAGCTGCCTTTTATCCATCAGCTCATTTCAACAACAAATACTGAAACTGGAGAAAGAGCGAACTATGAAGTTACGTTTCCTAGTTACTTATTACTTTTGAAATACAGTAATTGGTAAAGTAAGTTGATTACTTTTAAAAGAAGTAATTGTAACTAATTGCTAATGTATAGTAACTTGCCCAACAACACTGCTTAAATGTGATGTGACATGTCTTGAAAAACATGGATGAATATCAGAATGAATGTTAAAAGATACAGTGCAACTTACTATAATGAATCATCACATTTAATCTCTTAATCGCTGTTTCAACAGCGGAAATACGTCACTAAAACAGCTTGTGAACAAAATGTCACTTAACAATGTATTTACCTCAGGAAAGTTATGTTCACATTTTGTTAGTAAAAAAAGACACTTTACTGTTAATTATATGTATATTTTTTAATACATATGTCATGAAGACATGTGTTTATGAAATCTACGTTATGTGTAACAAATATGTATGCCCTAATTCAAATTCAGAATTAAATGTATATAATGTATCATTTACAGAGGAAATGATGGCTAAAATCATACAAATGCTTGCATGTGTCTCGACAGCTACAGACAAAGCCATAATAAACTCACGGAGTGAATTTGTCAGTCCATTTTGATGGATGATAGAGAGGAAACTGACCAATTGAACAGTTACTCACATGCGACTTGCATAAACACATTTTGAAACATTGTAACAAATTAAGTCCCTGTTTTGGAACAAAGCAAGCCAAAAAAGCAAAACAGGTCTTAAAAAATCCCTTAAGTCACGTCTTCTAACCAATTTAGCAGTTGGCCTCCTTCTCTCAATGTATCCTACCTTACTGGGTCCAACTGATTTTCACCTCTAGGCTGATGACATGTAGACTTACCTGTCATTTCAGTCTGACAACCACCATTTCTGTACAAACTTAAGTGGGGCAAAGGCACAACTCTCTTTGTCTTGCTCCAATGGATTTCAGCTACTGCCTGCATCAATTATTGGTCCTCGTTTTCAGCCATAGAATGTTTACACTAGACTTACTGAGGCTGATGGGAAGAAGAGTTTCCTTCAATTCCTTTTCCTCTTCATTTTCTTTCAGTGCTTGACTTTTCCTTTAAAATTTCTTCAGAATCTTCAAGAAACAACTAAAAACATTTCTGCGTGCTTGAACTGGAACTTAGAAAAAAAATAAAAAATACATTCCTTACCCTTAAAAAAAACAACAACAAAAAACAAAACAAACAAAAACAAAGTACTGTTGCTTTGTCACAACGTATTTTGTACTTTTAAAGTTTCATATTCAAGTTCTTCTAATGTAAGGCTCTTCAGAGTGAAATGCTTGCTGCGTTCCACATATTTTAGTTGCTTTGGATAAAGGCGTCTGCTAAAAGAATAGCTCCAAAGGTTTATAAGGTTTGAACGGTGACCAAAAAAAAAAATGCCTTTGTTTGTTTTTTTTTTTGTTTGTTTTTTTACAATTTAGTATTTGCAGCTTGAATATAATGCAGAAAATCTCCACCTTGAACCTCATCAAATGCTTTTTGTGAACTAAAGAGACTAAAGATTTGTTTAGTTATGTGAACCACCATATTGTGATTCATTCTGCTGTTGTCACTTATAAGTGGTGGTGGTGGTGGTGGGGGTGATTGTGTGTGGGGGGGGGAAATGACACTTATAGACACATAAGGTCAATCGATTAAGCCTTTTTCAAGGACATACATTGAATTTCTACTGAAACCTACAAACTGTGAACAAATCTAGAACAAAAAAATAACAGTGATGGGCATGCTATTTAACTAATAACTATGGGCTAATCTGACTAGTGTTTCTCATGCCCTCTGACATAAATCAAATCGTTCCTTATTTTAGCATCAGCCTCTCATCTTGTTATGTGGCCTTTTACACAAATTGTTGCACTGTGTTTGAATGTCAAGGGTTGTTGCAGGCATTTTGAATCTGTACTGATGGATATTGGCAAACAGCTTGCTTTTGTGAGTAAGGATAACCTTCCATTTGATCAATCTTGCACCTGTCACAAATACTATTCCCCCCAATAAATCAATAACTCACAATTCCCAGTGCTTTATATTCCTCTCTCACCCTTTTTCTGCGTATCTGTCTTTCTCTCTCCCTTATTCTCTTGCTCTCTCACTTTGTCTAGTGATAATTCACAGCATATACACTTACCATTTTATTATGTAATTGAGGCTGTCGCCAAGGTTGAGAGAAACAAGTACGTTTTGATGGTTAGCACGCTAATTATTACTTATTCCTTAGCCTTATAGAATGAAGGTGGCAATTAACACAAAACAGTTTTTGTGTTAATTCCCACTTTCAATCTATAAGACTCTAGAATATAAGAATACAGACTGATTTCCTGATGACTTTCACAATCAGTTTCAGAAATACATGTCATATTGGGATGTTTTTTTTTTTTTTTTTTTTTGAAGAATAAATAAATGAATTCAGAGGCATAAAAAAACAAATGCCACATCCATTAGTAAGATAAGCTCTTAATGTATTAGTTGTCTTGTTCTTGTCTTTCTTCTTACTGAACTATTTTCTTGAATTAACCCTCATGACACGCATTTCTAAAATCCCCCTTTCCAAATTCATGTATATGATGTACATGACCTTTCCAAAGTCATGTATATATATATATATATATATATATATATATATATATATATATATATATATATATATATATATATATATATATATATATTTGCCACACACATTGCTCTCATTCAGAGATGTTTAGTTATTGGAGGGAAAACGTATAAGAAATGCCAATTCTAATTCTACCCTTTTAAAAGACATTTTCTCTCTTGACTAACTTATAGGCAAGACCGTTGTTATGGTAACATTAATGCTGTTATTTGCATGCACTGAAATTGTTTTCGGAATGTATGTGTTGTATAAACTGTTTTCGTCTGATTGCTGATTGAATTTATGGTACACATAAATGTTGCTTTTTAAATCTGTAAATGGATTGAATTGATTTAAATGGGGGGGAAAACACCTGTGTATACAAACCGTCAGAAATTGTGCATCAAGAATAGAAATCACACTACTTAATGTTAGCTTATAAAGGAAATCGGTTCACTCTGCAGAATGGCTTACATACATACACTGTGATTCAGAGAAAAGGTTTATGGAATCTCCCTATGGATGGTGGCGCTGAATACATCTGGAGTATCTGGATGTGGTAAACTATGTCTGACAATGTAGACCAATGGGAGTTTTAACCACCAAACAATTGCAATGAACTTCAAAGCTGAGCAGGACTCCTTGCTTGACAATAATATCGTTCCATTAAGATTATCTCAGCTTACAGAAAAGTTCTTTCCTTTTAATTTCATGTTCGAACTGAGTCATTATGTTGTAATACTCACAGGAACAAGTCTGTAGATTGTGCAATTAAATTTTTAGAACAAAACGCTTTTGGCGCAGTGGTGCATTCCCAGAGGCGTTCCGAGATCCTTGGTTGCAATGTTAGAAGGGGCTGTTCTAACGTCTTTTGTACCAATCTTATTGGGTGTAGACCACATAAACCACTTATTAATTAGAAGATAGGAATCCCACTGTGGACTTTTCTCAGCGAACATGTGAGGATCCTCAATCCCCATCTGCACGGGGAACGTCCTGCTTAAAGCTTTGTGTAAGCACAGCAAGCGATCTCCGCACATGGCTGAATCCTCAGTGTGGGGGGTTCACAGGGTAATATTCTCAGGGTGACTGTCATAGAGGATTAGATGTTCAAAATGGTGGCACTGCAGCGTTAACCGAGGTAGTCGTTTGTTCTCTGCAAATCTGCAGTCCTACAGAGCATGTCTTATTTTTTTTCTAGCTGGAATGCTTATAAATGCTTGAGCTGTCCAGCAGA
The DNA here is from genome assembly GCF_024679245.1 of Pseudorasbora parva. Taxonomy (NCBI): domain Eukaryota; kingdom Metazoa; phylum Chordata; class Actinopteri; order Cypriniformes; family Gobionidae; genus Pseudorasbora; species Pseudorasbora parva. The sequence goes on from NC_090172.1 coordinate 32,527,316, forward strand.
GTTGATCTAAATATGTTAATATTCAGCACAGAGAAAGATTGATAGATCCACTCCAGTCTCCATTACAAAACAACAGCTCATAGTCTGTGTGTCTGTCAAAAATAAAACTTCTTCCAAAAAAAAAAAAGAAGCAAAGAAAAAAACACCAAAGAGACACGAGCAGGAGGCGACAACACTGTTTACACTGTCAGATGAATAACTGTCTTTGAGCATGTCAGCTTGACATGTTTGTGGCTTCAGCCGAACAATGACATTTGATAAAAAAAAAAAAAAAAAAAATGTGCTTGTGCTAAAATAAACTAAGTGCCAAGGCTTTTACACTTGCAATGGTAATTAACCTCCAGGTCTCCCTATATGTCAGTATTATGACATCAATCCCTGTATATAAATAAAAATGCTAACACTTTACAGTAAGGTTTATTTTAAGATTAGTTAATGCATTCGGGTATATTATGAACTAAGAATGAACAATATTTTACTTATCGTTATTTATTTATCAATGGTTAATATTCATTTCTTCATAAACTTTATTTCTGCTTTAATATTTAAAAAAAAAAAAAAAATATATATATATATATATATATATATATATATATATATATATATATATATATATATATATATATATATATATATATATATATATATATATATATATATATATATATATATATATATATATATATATATATATATATATATATATATATGTTTGTATCTGAACAACAGAATACAACTGAATTTTTTTTTTTTTTTTGAAAAACCATGAAAAAGTACAATTTGGCATGTTTCACTGCATCTTCACAAATAAAATACACACAATTACCCAATATGCTTACAAAATCTTTTAATAATATTTAAATAAAGGTTGTCCATTCTCAAAAATGTTAATTGTATTAACTCAAATCTAAGGCAACCAGGTAATTTTAAAATATTGTTTATAACTTTTTTAAAGTGCATGAATTGACTTAAATAATTAAAAAACTTCTAATTTCATCTGAGGGGCAGTGCATATTTTATAAAGCTTGCCATTTTTAATGACACACATCAATGAATGTCTGATCTAAAATAGTCTGCGAATGCCTGCTAAACTTAAGTCATGATTTAAAGTTTATTTCTTCAATTTAACAAATGCCACTGCAATTGTCTTGTTTTTGCTTTGCAATACTAGCACACGAACAAACACACACACACACACACACACACACACAGACACACACGCACATGCACATGCACACACACACACACACACACACACACACACACACACACACACACACACACACACACACACACACACACACACACACACACACACACACACACACACACACACATTCTCTTTACTCTGAGCTGTGCATGTGTAGCGATCATAATGAGCCTCCTCTCATCTCCTCCCAAATGGAGACGGTGTCAGTCTTAATGAGCGCTATTAAAGGTAACTTGTGCCATTATCACGCCACCTCTGTTATTTATGGCGACCATCAGAGCCTACTTTTAGAAGCCCAGCTCAAATTGGATCATGTTAAACATTTTTTCATGTCCAGTTGCTTCCTTTTGTGATGGGAGGTCTGCTACTGTATCCTATTCTAATCAACTTGTACAACTTATTAAGACAGGTAGATGGAGCAGCTTTGCCCCGAGGAGTGCTTCATTCAGCCGCATGACAGTTTATGAATCTCCGTGCCAAATAATGAGCACTTGGCTCGTGGCTAAATGTGAGTGAGGCTTGTGGCCCACCAGATGCTCATACTAATTCAATTTACATCATACCTTCTTAGTACCAAAAGTTCACTGCCAAGATGTTATCATGTGCAAAATACAGATACGTACCTGGTATTCCCAGCAACCTGTTTGACACTGCTCAATTTGTGTGCTTTTAAGTCTTCATCGGAGAACAATAATTACTGCAATTGGGGAGTAAGCTCAGTAAATGTAAGTGGATGTAAATAAATAAATAAATAAGTTAAGTGTAATTAATAAGAGGGCCAATATGAAACCCATGATAATCAAATCTGGTGTGTTTTTCAATTTGCATGATTAAGATCTTAGTTGTGTTGTTCATTTAGAATCCAGGTTGTTCATTCTCAAAATGTCAACATATCAAAATTCTGAACACTGCACTTAATTATCTGCAGAGCTTTAAAATCATCAACGTAAAAACCAATTAACTTTAATTTGCTACCAATTAAAATTTGACTTTTCGGAGTGTTAATATGCTAATCATGGCACTAAACCTATGCTGGAAACTGTTTACACATCGCAGGCCCCCGAGGCCATGAATGGAATCATGCGTGTGTTTGTGTGTCAGCACAGAAAGATGGGGAAACGATGGTGGGAAGTCTTGTCATAAATTTGTAAATCATTATTCATGCATTTGGTGTGAACTTTGACTATTTCATTCCTTTGCTGCATTAGTGAGCGACCTTTGGAATTCTGGTGAACAGCTGTTATGAGTGCACACTTGATGGCACACACACACACACACACACACACACACACACACACACACACACACACACACACACACACACACACACACACACACACACACACACACACACACACACAGACATAGGCATAATGGTTTTAATACTGTGCAAACCGTATTTTCTATCCCCTTACACTGCCCCTATCCCTAAACCTACCCCTCACGGGAAACATTCTGCATTTTTACTTTCTAAAAAGAAATAATCCTGTATGATTTATAAGCCTTTTAAAAAGTGGGGAGATGGCCAATGTCCTCATATTTCACCCTCTCCTTGTCATACCCTTGTCATTATACGCATTTGTGTCCTCATATGTCACAAAAACATGCCCCCCCCCCCCCCCCCCCCCCACACACACACAAATAGCTCTTTGGCTGAACATGATTCAATCAAGAACAGTGGTTCCACTTTATTGAAACAAGTAAAATCCAATAGAATCAGCCATGTACATCTAACTAGAATCAATGGTGTTCATTTAACTTGAATTAATGGTTTTAGTTTAACTTAAATAAATGGTTTTCATTTCAATTTAATTATTCAAATAATCCTACAAATAATGCTTCTTATTTTGTTTTGTGATTTTCATGACAACAAACAAAATGATAGTATACTAGCATCTGTATAAAATCTAGTGACAGTGGCATTTGTTTTGGATTTAAAAATATGTTTTTTTATATGGAGCAGGTCGGTAGCCTATTCATTGAATAACTGACTAGCCTATTTATGCTAGGGTGCTTGCTTGCTAAAAAGTAGATTAAGATCTAATTTGTTAGTCTAATGTATCTTTCGTGTTACACAATTGCTTACATTGACTGTGATTTTTGTGTTTCAATGCCACCTCAACCATCCTTAAATGCTATTAGTAAAAACAACCACTCAACTATTTATTTTACCTACACTTATTCAGCTATCATCAGAAGTGCTTCGGTGACAGATGTATGAAACAGGCTCAGCGGCGTAGCACCAAATTTTGGGCACTGGGTACATATCATCTTGCTGTGTCCCCGTCCCAAATACCATAGTGATACCAATGGGTGGGGTATTGCATTTTTATCATAAAAACACTTAAAATGTAAACAAAATAAGCCATTTGTACATCAATTCTATACAAATGTTAGTGCAGGTATATGTATGCATAGACAACTGACCCCCCAAGTAACTTCTAAACAACAGCCAAACAATAGCATTCAAGCATTCTTTTAAGCATTCTAAAACAAAGGAAAAGAACAGTAACTCGTTTTACGTGTTCTGCCTTGGTTTCTCTTGGGCTTTTGGAAGTTACTATTAAGACAACACATTATTTTCTCGATAAAACAACGAAACTGACTCAAGATACATATCCACATGGTAAAGGAGGCCTTGAATGTCCATATGACATTCTTCTTTCAGACGACCGTGTTTTATTTAAAAAATGCCCAGGCTTTTCCAAGCTTTGGTTGAACGTACAGAAGCCTGTAAGCTTACAACTTCTCGTTCTCACTTAAGAGATTCCCGTTGCAAGCTCTTAAATGCATGACAGCTTGTGAAAGTAAACATCTGTCTGTTTGTTTTGCTTAATTTTAATAAAGTGATAACCTGAAGAAAGTTTATGTTACAGCCTTATTCTAAAATGTATTAAATGCATATGTTTCGCCTAATTTCTGCAAACAATGCCCTTTAATTACAATATGAAAGAAGTTGTTTGAAATCTCTTTGCAAATGTATTTTTTATTTTATTTTATTTTTATTGATGCAACAATGTTTTAACAAAATGTGGAAAAGGTGATGCACCGTGAATACTTTCCGGGTGCACTGTATATGTACCAATATTTATCATAATGTACTTTAATAAAAATGATGTCAGAAATATATCAGTTCTGCTGTTGTTTATAAATATCAGTTATGTTGTACACTTACAAGTACCCAAATATGTGAACGTGATATACTGATTCACAAGCTCCAGAGCCATGGAACTGATTGTGACACACCCTTTGTTTCCAGGCAGACATTAAAGAACGCAACACACGTCTCCTGTAAATCCCATAGAATTCAACCAAACAAATGTCTTTTGGATGCCATATGCATCTGTTGTATAGGCAACAGTATGGAGGCTGTGACTAGGTAAATTTTGACTTTTTTTCCCATTGATTTGAACTTGAGAGATAAGCATAATTTTTGTTTGGTGTGAACTGACCTTTGAATTTGCACAGCTAAAGGACTATTGGCCAATAAAGGATCTAAACATCACAGCATGAGTAATGAGCAAGGCTAAAGCGAATGCACCTTCCCTGGCAGTGATGACATCACTGTAAAGTTTGCAAATAATGCCATCAATGCAGTTACAGTGTAGATTCATGCACACAGCTGACTGAAAACAAGACATTTGCTTAGTGTCATGACAACGACTAAGCAGCTCTGTGGCATTGCATTTACATAAAGCCATTTACACAGAACCAAAGCCAATGAAATCTAATCTTACCTAAAACTTGAACACTAATCTTTTGCTGCTTTTGCAAGCTCTTGCATTTCCTTCAGGAAATTCAAATCTAGTTTTACTCATCCCCTTACAGAAGTTAGGCTAGAGGATAGAGGTTGATGTAGGTTCTTTCTAGCGTCAGGCGGCATAACTTTATTTGTTATTTGTGTCACAGAGATTCTATTACGCTGAATGAACACTCACTTTGCAGGGATGGAGAGTCATCCACCTGAAACCGTTATTATACAGTTGAGGCTGCTCTTTAAAGAATAGTGTCTCTTTCTTGCTTTGGTTGAGGTGAAATCGATAAACACAGTCCATTATCTTCTTGTCTTGTAGGATTGTGTTTTGAATGGAGAGTCCAGCGGTGATGCTCATTCAAGACCGGAGCTGTGGAAAAGTATACCGATGCGCTGTCATTAAATACTGCACATGCTTTAACATGGCCATCATACATTTCAATCTCAGATATGAACTCATTTATACATTATATGCATGCATTTATGCACTAAAATGCATTTTAGCATCTTTGAAGAGTGCAATAAATTGCTTCCAATATGCCTTATTGGAAGAAGTATGAGGGTGCAAAATATTGAGATATGCCAACACAATGATTTATGAATCAATAGATTAGAATGCATGGCAGGCACAAGTCTTCTGTAAGAAAGACAATTGTTTTAGACATACCCTCACATCTATGTGAAACAGCTGGGAAAATCCCCAAGTAATTGCCTCTCTAAATGATTTGATGTAAATGTAGAGACAAATGAATAAATCACGCCTTGTTTCCTGTTTGTTTGCCGAGGCTGTTGTCGCCATTTGCAAATGACAGGGCTGAGGTGTGTGGAGAAGGGTGCCAGCAGTTCACGGCGCACCAGGCCTGTGATTAATTCCACTGACAATGTAGTAACCAATGATCGATTGAGGAAGCTTGGGCTGTAAAGACCGTTTCCCCTTCACTTACTTTGCCTTTTTCAGAAGACGTCTGATATTTTGATCACCGGTAAAGGCTGTGTCAGTGGAATTAATCAATGACAGAGAGAAAGAACCACTGGAGAGCAGCTTGACAAACTGCACAGCAGAACTGAAATAGTTGGGCAGGATGCGAAATGTGAGCAGTTTTATACCCATGATCATTTTGGATATAAATGACATTGTTTGGGATTGTGATTGATAATAGTGATATTTTGGTGCTCATTGTGACTTTGTCATTAATGTAAGGGTGAGGATAAGATTGACAATTTGTTGAAAAGAAGCCATTTTCAAGCCTTAAAGGATGCCAGAGGGATACTACATATAATATCAAGAGAATATATAGATAATAATATTTTTATTTTATTTTATTGTCACCACTTTCAAGAATTAGCATCTGAATTACTGTGAATAATATCTTGTTTTATCAGGCTGCTGCTGTTGTATGATGGGTGCATACATTTTTTATATATGTATTACTATTATTTTTTAACACAGAGGTCTCAATATCTTGCAGTAAGGCTAAGAATGCATTGAACCTCTGTATCAGCAAGATTTAATCTCCGAGGATTAATTGACCACAGTCCAGAAAACTCCTGACGCCGGCTTGATGTTTGGCCGCTAGAGGGAGCCAATTGAATCGGAGCTTTGTCTGGATCTCTACCTGAAGAGTCTTCAAATCACGGTAGCACTTAATGCATGCTGAAGAGATAGTGTGTTTATTTCAGTGCATTTTCTCTTTTAAAAGTATAGTTAATGGGCTGAATGTTTGCAAATAATGCGTTCAGTATGTTAGGAGTTGATACTGTACCGAGCTCCTCACAGCATCAGTTCAGCCTAATGTGAAGATATACAACGGCAGATTATTGTTTATTTATCCAGTGTAATCAGACCATTTAGTTATACAGTTGCAGGAATAAACATGAAATCGTCAGATTGGGTGCCTAATGCACAAAACCATGTCTTAGTTTTAAATTAGTCGCCTCATTTATAATACTTTTATAGATTCAATAGAGACACTCTGATACAAGCTTTGCATGTCATCCCTCGACGCCCCAGTGCATATCTCAAAGTCTCACACATTCTAAAATGAGAGAACAGCTGTCTAGACTGTCTAGTAAAAAAAAAAAAAAAAAAAAAAAAAAAAAAAAACGTCTCTGGCAGAAATCATGATAAGATTGCGTATATGTTAATTTCCATAGGCCTAAACATAGACTATGTAGGTTTCAATCGCGTTTTCAAACGTTTCAGGAAAAAACTAAAACAAAGGAATGAATAAATAAATAAATAAATAAATAAATAAATAAATAAATAAATAAACAAATAAATAAATAAATAAATAAATAAATAAATAAATAAATTGCCAAGTTCGAAGTAGAGTTTAATTGCGGTAACCATAACAACAACGCACATCATACTGTTATGACTTTGATTATGTATACATTTATTATGGATTTATATCTCACATATCTAAAGGCAAAAAGTGTTTTAAAGAAGTCTTAACTTGTTCTAATGGACTGTAGTGGCGTTGAATTACAATTAGCGTTGTGTAGGCTTATATGAAGCACATTTAGGCTTACGTACATTTAATAATATGGCATATATATATATATATATATATATATATATATATATATATATATATATATATATATATATATATATATATATATACACACACACACACACACACACACACACACATTGCACTATACGAAAATAACTTCAAAGAGTAACGTTAAATTGTTTAACTCGCTCACATGGCCAAAATCAAGTGTGGCGCTGAGAAGCTTCAACAACACGTAGCCTATAGACTGGTCATGTAAAATCTCATTGCATTCCATGCACGAGCCGGAATAAGACGGAAAGCCGGAGGACCGTCGCACATGTGTCAAGACGCGTCACCCGTATTATGGGTGCTTTGTTAGGCGAATGCGTTTGATATAGGGAAAAACACCAACGCACTGACATAAAAGTTCAGTATTCCCAAGGTAGGGCGCGTGCATTCACTGCCAGGGCTGAGGACCTGCCTCTTTATCAGCCCAATGAGCGCGACAGAGGGGAGGCTCTTCCCACCAAACACCTCTCGTCCATCTCTCCTCACTCCTCCACTCAGCGAGCGGGCTTGCCGGAGCTCACCGACACCCTGTCAACGCCAAGCCACTAAACTGCACGGATCCTAATTGTTCCCAACCGAATCTGTCAACTTCATCTCCTTATTATATATGTTTTTCCTTGTCTATATTCAGCCGACAGAAAATTGACAAAAAGATAAGTGCCAGCAATATTGCGAAACAAGTCACGTCTTTTTCTTTTCCTTCTCTTTTCTATCTCCTGTGAATGACATGGAACGGACGTCCTGGCTGATACACAGTAAGTAGCCTGCTAAATACTTAATTTATGTCGTTTGGCGGGAGGTGCGTGCATTTTTGTTTTGCTCGCCTGAAATACTACATGTTCCGTTTGATGCTGTTTGCGCTACTGTGATTGATCCGAGAGCGAGACAGATTGACAGCCTGCAGACCAGACCATAAATACCCGTTGTCTATCATTTGTTTGGCATCGTCCAGGAATGTCGTGCTTCGAATTAATTGTATTCACTTTACAGAAGAACGTGGTCATGCGAACGTCTTGGTTAATCAACTTGGTCAACTCGCCGTGCCATGTACGTTTTGCAGTGCTCTTCTCCTTCTAGAGTATGCTTTTCTGATTTTAAGTAGAGAAATCACGCTCTTCTTACTCATAAATAGTGAACGACTTTTTTTTTTCTTTTTTGGGGGGGTGAGGAGCTGTCCACTTGTGGTGGTGCTGAAATTCGCCTGTGATTCAAGCGTCGCCTTTGCTCGCCGAGTATCTATATGGTGTTAGAGTGCAACAAAGCTTTGCTGCTCGCTGAAGTTACACTGCTGAAGGGAGACTAGGCAGTGCGTGTTTCAAATGTCTAGCTTGCTTGGCTTGCAGGGCAACTATTAAAATGAATTGTGCGCACAACTCTTTCAGCAAACAAACATGCACTTGTCTGTTGTGTTCTGCATTAAAACAGATTAAAAGACCGGATTTCTCTTAACCTCCTTACTGCTGCCTATTGATGCCTGGGAACATATGAAATAATAGATAACAGAGTTCTCCAGAGGGTGCTGCTTGAAACCATTCAGCTAAATAATCCGGTTTAGTGAAATGCAGATTATGGATTTTTTTTATTTTTTTTATGGAATTTATTTATTTTTGTATGGTCAACGAGAAAAAAAAACAAAAACATAAAAAACACTGGACTTGCTGTTTGTATTTGAATTGGAATCAAGTGCATGAACAAATTGCAAGTAAATGTTTTAGTGTATACGTACAGACTCTCTTATGAGCATAAGCACTGCAAAAAAATGTATATCATATCTGTTATATTTTTCAGATATATAAATCCTGTGTTCATAATCATTCTGCAAAAACTCTAAATTATACCGTAATGCGATGATATGTCAAGGGCATTGAAAGCAATTGGTTCAGGGAAATGAACGCAGCTCGCGAGCATGATGAGATGCTGCTTTTCTTCTCCACTCAGTGCTTTTCACGTTTCCTGCATTTGTACTTTATGCTGCAGTCGTCCGAGATGTTTTTTGATCTACTTTTCGTACCTCGAAATTGCTGTAGGATGATCTTCACAAAGCAAGCATTGCTAACCGAAACGTTAATAAGCTTGATTTTATAGTTCCGAAACCTTTCCAACAGATGAAGCATGTTTCCCTGCGCTCTGCTCTGACTTGTTTATTTGGCATTCTGATGTCATATCAAGCTGACCTTGAGGCTTCACTCCTCAAGCTTGTCAGTTTTACTTACATGCACTTCCTGTAAGTCTACGTTTGTCTCTCCCCTCTGTAGATCTCTCACGTTGATGAACCAACTAATGGATGTCACATTTTGCTGCGCGCCCTCCTTCTCTGTGTTCTGGACACAGATCAGAGTACATCCGTGACCCTCCTCGCAACATGAGCTCAACCTGGGGGATACGTAGAACAAAAGAGTAACCATTCAGCTGTCTGTCAGCTGGTCGACCCCTGACTTTTGGAGGGGAAGCAAAAAAAAAAAGGCGAAGAGAAAATATCACTAAAATGCTGAAACGCGGAGAGGAGATGCAGCGAGATCTATGGACTTCTCTCCTGCTAGTATGGATTACTTGTGTGCCGTACTCTTCCATGGCTCCGTTAAACAATCAGTCACAAAGTTTACCAACGGCATCAGCCATGATCCCACGAAACCGGCCAAGCGAAGGACAAAGAATCCTCAGTCGTGCCAAGAGAGGATGGGTTTGGAATCAAATGTTTGTGTTGGAGGAGTTCTCTGGACCCGATCCAATTCTGGTTGGCAGGGTGAGTAGTCTAATTGTCGGCTGAATATTAAGCTTACTTATCATGTGGAAACATTAATTCTGCTGCCTCAATGCCTTTTCGTTTGACATTTTGTGAAGGAGCAATAATTGCCGTGAAGAAGAGGGCAAGGTTGGCATCGCTGACTCGCGCGCTGTTTCCATCTTTTACAGTTCAATTAGGCCAAGGAAAATACAGCTCTGGATGCTAATTTATGCATGGTGTTGTATTTCACAGACTCAGAGAAAGTTCTCCAACGCATACAGTATGAAGGGAGCCCCAAATAGAATTTTACAAGTGTAATGTGCAATATGTGTGCATGCAGAGAGGTGAGGTGGTATGGAGATAATTACGGGATAGGAGAGTGACCTGGCAGAGAGCTCTGGGTCCTGAGAGGACTACAGTATGAGCAGGCCAAAGCAGCTTGTTCACAGATCACTGCAAGCGTGAACCTCAGGAGCTCAACCTGGCACTATGCTTCTCCAACCACTAGCACGTTGCCGTTGCCAACAAGACAATGGTCGTTTCTCAAAATATATCTCTTTTTTTTTTTCTTCTTCAAACAAGATTAATCTTTTATATTGCAATCTTTTCTGAAGCACCCATTTTGTTTAAGGTTAATTTGACCTTCCATATTCATTAGCTGTTAATAGAAAAATCTCTTGAGACAACCTTTTTATCTCTGTGACCCTGGACCACACAACCATTCATAAGTCGCACAGGTATATTTGTAGCAATAGCCAACGATACATTGTATGGGTAAAAATTATAGATTTTTCTTTTATGCATAAATCATTAGCATATTAAGTAAAGATCATGTTCCATGGAGATATTTTGTAAATTTCCTTTTTAGTATATATATATATATATATATATATATATATATATATATATATATATATATATATATATATATATTAGTAATATGCATTACTAAGGACTGAATTATAACACTTTAAAGGTGATTTTCTCATATTTAGATTTTTTTTTTTTTTTTTTTTGCACACTTACATTCCAGATTTTCAAATGAACAAACCATACATAAATGGAAAGCTTATTTAATTGCATTGCAGATAATGTACAGTATAAATATCTCTATTTCTCAATTGACCCTTATGACTGGTTTTGTCATCCAAGGTCACATGCTGCACATACAGTCAAACCACACCGTCAACATTTTCTTCCTGTTTTACAGTTTATTAGCTATAGTTTATAGCAATAAAGTATGATAAGAATTCAGAACAAATTCATCTTGATAGTGCCAGATAAATTTGATAGAAATGTATCAACCAATCAGCTGTCAGCTGTAAAGAATTAAGTTGAAAATTGGATAATACCTATTTAGGTCAACCCATTACCAAGCAATGCTTAATTTTGATTCAGCCTGTGGTGTAAAAGGTCGCATTAGCAATAAAAGAAAATAGCACTTAAGCAAAACATGGTCAGGTCAAAGTGTCTAAATACATTTAGTATACTAATTTGTTTTAATCAATTTTTACTGGTAGTCCACTGTTTGAAGAATTTTGGGTGTAATATGTTTACTTTATTTTGCTATCCCTGCTTACATAAATTACCTATAGTGTCTAGTAATGCAACTTTAGTAGCTAACTAACTATATTAGTGTATAGTTCTAGTAAAAAAAAATATCTGTTGTCTGAATAATTTTTGCTTTATATTTGTATTTGTGACCCTGGACTTTTGTTTTTGTTTTTGTTTGAGATATATACATCATGAATAAATAATATTTTCATTGATATATAGTTTGTTGGGATAGGACGATATTTGACCGAGATACAACTATTTGAATATGAAATCTGAGGGCACAACAAATATAAAAATTTATAAAATAAATTGCCTTTAAAGTTCTAGAAATTAAGTCCTTAGCATCGCATATTACTAATAATATTTATTTTAAATATTTACGGTAGGAAATTTACTAAATATCTTCATGGAACATGATCTTTACTTTACATCCTAATGTTTTGGTTTTTTTTGGCATAAAATAAAAATCTATAATTCTGACCAATATTGCCACAAATATACCCGTGAGACTTATGACTAGTTTTGTGGTCCAGGGTCACACACACACACACACACACACACACACACACACACACACACACACACACACACACACACACACACACACACACACACACACACACACACACACACACACATATATATATATATATATATATATATATATATAATGTTTTTTTCATCTATTTTTTTCTAATTAAAACAACTTGTGATTAAAGTTATCTGTAGGGTTGCATTAGCTTCACTGCACCAAATGAACACCATCCCCACCATTAGTGAGAAAATGCAATCCTCTGTGTGTCCAAAATTTGGCAGGACCTCAGCTAATTAAGGCCCCTCGCTTGGATTTTCTACTGTTTCTGCTTACCCCCTCCTGTCACTCAGGCGTCTGAATAAAACATGTGCTCTCATGTGGCCTTTACACCTGTGTTTTCCCAATATCGGCTTGACACAAAAAAGTCCTTAAGAGCAGCATCAATTTTTCAAGAGCAGCAATTAAACAGCCTTTGTTGGATTCTGCCGTAGCTTTTGATCGGCAGAAATGCATAAACAAACACAACAAATGGGCTCCCTGTGATGATCTCCAAGGTATAAGGGCAAATGAATATGATGCTTTCAGGGCTGACACATCCACAATGCTATAGAGCTCTCTGTGTGTGATGGAGACAGCTGGGAGCGCTCAAACGGTGACGTGCCGCTCTGCTCTTCTCTAATGTGTTGTGCTGTATTTAACGTCATGAAGTATTTGTGCCGGCGAGCAGAATGATAGTCTGTAGGAGGACATGCATGGAGAGGGAAGGTGAATGGTTGGAGATGGTTGGTGTAGACGGTACTCATTGGCTAGGCCAGTATTGATTGAGCTTCAGTTTTATTGCTGTTTTTTTTTTCCTTCTTTTTTTAACAAACTGCAAGGTTAAGTGCTCATGAGAATGGCTTGCAGAGCTCAGATAAGTTCTATGTTGCAGCGAGATAGGAAGCCATGCTGTTGGAAGAGATTGAACGGCGCCGTTCCCTCTCCCTCTCTCTTCCTCCGCCTCACTCCATCACCTAAGATCTGCAGTCCTCCCTCACTCTGTCTCTCTAATTAAAAAATGAATCAAATAAAGAGTGGGAGGTGTGTGATTCAAATGGGTCATTCAAATCAGCATGTTTTTTTTTTTTTTTGTGTTTTTTTTTTTGCTTTTCCCTTTTCCTGCCATATCTGCCAGGCATGTGGTTGTGGGCTGATTATCCAGGAACCTCAGGCCGAGATTACACTCATTTCATCCTTTAGCTTTTATTACGTGCCGGTCTGATGTTTAATTATACACCCGGCTCCTGTCTTGTCAGTGCCCGAACTCCCCTTGAGCACCAGCTGCCAGTCGGAGGAGACGATTAGCATACGTGTCGAAGTGGGCATGGCAGGGCTAAGAGAGGCAGCAGAGGGAGAAAACGAGGAAGGGAGAGGAAGAGTTAGCTACGGTACATGACGGCACGCTTCTCACTGTTTCGCGTGGTCTCGGTGGTCTCAGTGGTCTGACTCACTGGGCTGGCAATGCAGCTCACCGCCATATGGTTCTGAAACGTGCGTCAAACACGCAGCGAACTCTTTTAACAAGACTGAGCTTTTTGTAGGTTGCTGTGGAAGTATAGGGGGAACAAGGGCTGGTTGTCACACTCTTTACTCTTATTGTATTTCTAAAGGTAGGTTTGTTTGAAAGTCAATTTCTGTGTAGAAATGTAAAAGTTTCAAAAGTTTGTGGTCTGTAAGATTTTTTAAAATGTTTTTGAAAGAAGCCTTCTAAGTCTGCTTTTATTTGATGAAAAATAAAGTTAAAAACAGCAATAGTGCAAAAGATAATAATATAATATAATATAATATAATATAATATAATATAATATAATATAATATAATATAATATAATATAATATAATATAATATAATATAAAGTATAGTTAAAATTTTTGGTTTATTTTGTGTTATTCTTGTGATGGGCAAAGTTGATATTTCAGCATCATTACACTAGTCTTGCGTGTCATGATCATTCAGAAATCATTCTAATATGCTGGTTTGCTACTCAAGAAACATTTTATATTATCAATGTTGATAATGCTACTTTAAGGGTTGGTTCACCCAAAAATAAAAATTCTGTCATTGATTACTTTTCCTCATGTCATCCGACACCCGTAAGATCTTTGTTCATCTTCAGAACACAAATGAAGATATTTCCATCTCACTTCAGTGGCTTAGCAATAATTTTATGAAGCAACGAGAATAGTTTTTGTGAAATAACGGCATATAGCGATGGCCGATTTGAAAACACCACTTCGTAAAGCTTCGAACTGTTCAATCAGTGTATATCGAATCAGCGGTTCAAATCGCTAAAGTCACGTGATTTCAGCATTTTAGCGATTTGACACGCAAATCATGAATCATGAATCGATACGTTGATTCATTAAGCTCCGAGGCTTCTCTATATAAGTCGTTATTTACACTCTTAGAAGAAAAGGTTCTATCGGCGCTACATATTTGGAACCCTTAAACTGTTATATATAGAAGTATATTTGAGTATACTCCAAAGACCCTTTTATGCTAAATGGGTTCTAAAATGACAGGAAAGAACCCCTTTGGCACTTAAAAAAGTGGTCTATATATAGAACACTGCAAAAAAATGCATTTCTTATCTCTTAATTAGTTATTTTTTCCCAAAATAAGACAATGACTTTTGCTTGTCAAGTAAATACTTCTTGTTTTAAGAATGTTTAGATGTTTGGACTAGAAACAAGACAAAAATTCTAAGTAAGAAAAGCATTTTTTGCAGTGAACCTTTTAGGGGTTCCAACTACGTAGCCCCGTTAGAACTTTTTAAGGTTCTATATAATAATAATAATAATAATAATAATAATAATAATAATAATTCATTACATTTATATAGCGCTTTTCTAGGCACAAAGCGCTTTACATAGAATGGGGAATCTCCTCAACCACCACCAATGTGCAGCACCCACTTGGATGATGCGACGGCAGCCATATTGCGCCAGAACGCTCACCACACACCAGCTGATTGGTGGAGAGGAGACCGAGTGATTAAGCCAATCAGGATAGGGGGAAGATTAGGAGGCCATGATGGACAGAGGCCAGTGGGCAAATTTGGCCAGGATGCCGGGGTTACACCCCTACTCTTTATCGAAGAACATCCTGGGATATATAGAGCCTTTTCTTCTAAGAGTGTAGTTTTACTTTCTTTAAAACACAAAAACTATGCTTGTCGCTTCATAAATTGATTGTAGAACCACTATAGTAAGATGGACGCTGTAATGATATCTTTAGTGTCTTTTATGGGTCTTGAGAGAGGAAATCACATTGGTGTCAATGAAGGCCTTTCTAAGCCATCGGATTTCAGCAAAAATATCTTCCTTTGTGTTCCAAAGATGAACGGAGGTCATTTTTTCATTTAATGTTTTAAAAGGTTAATTATTATTATAAAATATTATAAAAAATTAGGATTTTATGGCCCCGTGTCATATGGCACACTTCATATGTACTTTCAGTCTTTTGGACTTTAAGTCCACAAGATTTATTTCAACATATATGGTAAAAACAAATCTTCAGCAATAGATAACGGCTTAAACCAGTTTGGAACTGTTTTTCTTCGCGGAAGCTTTGCGTAAGAGCTAATAAAATATTTAAACTCAAGACAATACATATAAATATTTCGTGTTTCATTTACTTGAGACAAGTAGCCGTGTGATAAGCGGGATAATGTACACCCAGCCGGTTGTTATCTCAGATTTTTACACGGCTCTGTGAAATACTTGATTCTGATTGGTCAATCGCGCATTCCAGCGGTATGTTATTTCCAGGTAACACCCGCTCATACGGGTAATACGAGTTATCTTGACCGGTACTACCTCTATGCTTAACGCTGGCGCCATCTTGTGGCTGTTAAATACTTAAACAGCCATGGCTACAATGGAAGACTTCAAGGCGGGTTTCCTTTAAAAAGTTTAAATATGGATATTTTTCTTACACAAATGCATCGATTAGAATCAGAAGGCTCTATTAACCCATCGGAGCCATGTGAAGCATGTTATTTGATGGACAGCTGCATTTTTTTATGGACTTCAAAAACAGCTTTAACTACTGCTGGGATTAACTTTAGCCTGGACTTTTCAAATACAACTCTGATTGTATTTGTCTGAAAGAAGAATGGCATATACACCTATAATGACTTGAGGGTGAGTAAATCATAGGTTTGGTTTCATTTTTGGGTGAGCTAACCCTTTCAGCATTAATTTTCAACATTTAGCAGCAATAGATAAAGGCTTAAAGCAGGTTGGAACTGTTTTTCTTCACGGAACCTTTGCGTAAGAGCTAATAAAATATTTAATCTCAAGACAATATTTTGTGTCTAATTTATTTGAGACTAGTAGCCATGTAATAGGCAGGATGATGTACACCCAGCCGGTTGTTATCGCAGAATAAACCCCTTCAGAGTGATGCAAGACTCCTGATAACAGGTTTATTCTGCGATAACAACCGGCTGGGTGTACATTATCCCTTACATAAACCTCCGCTTCGCATCGGGGTCCTGATCACTCTTTCGGGGTTTATTCTGCGATAACAACCGGCTGGGTGTACATTATCCCTTACATAACAAAACTACTAAAAAAAAAAAACAGCAACAGCTTTTATGTAAATGTGCTGCGTTCAATGACACTGACAACACAAATACACAAATAAGAACGTTAATTCAGGGTTTAGGAATGTATAATGTGAAATGACAGCATATGAATACCCAGGATTAATTGTTAACCCCAGTTACATTATAAGCAGTGTGAAATGTGAAGCCAGATAACCCAGGATTCAGTTTACCTGGGGCTTAGAATGACCCAGCGTTGACTTTTCCACGTGTGAAAAGACATTTTGTGTACTTTGACTATTAATTCAAAAAATGAATAAGAAAAATATCCCTGCGTCCCAGTGTCCCAACTAGTCCCAGTCTCCTGTATGATATATTTTTACAAATATTTTTGCTATGAGTTTTGCATCCATGAGCTTTTATCACAAACAAATGATATCAGACAAAATGTATGCAGTATGTATTGTATTACTTATAAATCCATTATATCCTCAATATGTGGATTGCACATTGGAAGTAGTTGTTGTATTTGTATTCATTTTGAATGCACAACATTTTTATATAAACACGGGCTGAACAGAACAAATTGCAGTCTTTGCCCAACAAAGAGTGATGTGGATGTGTTTACTTAAAGTATTGTCAGTTTTATTACAGCATATGTCAGATAGATGCTATCTCACGCATGGCTTTGTTCCCCCTCTTTTAGCTGGAGCATGTTTTGATGGCTAATCACAACGGTCATCATTATTTTATTTGGAGTGCAGATGTACTCTACACAAATTAATAGCACTGCCGTGTGATGTCTTTTCTTACCATAATGTGCTCTTATCCATGATGGGATTATGCGTATTTTGTAGCATAAAGAGAACGGAAAACATGCAATTCGTATTTTGCGATACAAGCTCAAGAACAAGATATGAATACAAGATAATGGCATTGATTATTTATCCACAAAAGAAAATGCATATGTGTCTAGGGACATTTGTTCGCTTTTTTTGTTTGCATGACAACACTTGATAGATAGTGTGCATGAACTGGAAAGCCATCAGGCTCAGGACATTTCCCTGTTACTGTATGGATATATTTATATCAAGAAATTGTGTTTTGCTCAAGCAAACACCAGTTGATTTGACGTATGTCTTCTTTATGCTGATGTCCAGTGTACTGTGAAGCTGATTTCAGCATTAAAGCCAGGAGGGGAAAAAAAGCGCATTCTATGCTTTTGGAACATATTTATTTAAGGGGGAGGGGAGGAAATTAAAGGGACATTTACCAGAACAGATTTGGCCTACATAAAGGCATGACTCCATTTTGAGTTTAAACCCATATCATTATCTCTCATTTTTTTCCCATTCAACACAAATTAAGCAATAATGCATCCATGTAAATAAGCGCGTGAGCTCAGTATTATTCTCCAACGCTTCATTAAATGCGAGCCTACAACTTAACCCTGAAATATTCATTATGTTATTATTAATTACATTACAATATTAAATATGAATAACTTTGCTATCAAATATTAATTAGTAGCGCTCTGTCATTTTGTAATGAAAGCCAGAGTGGATTAGTTTCACTGAGCACAATGACTGGAGCTGAGAAGGGATATAAATCTAACGTCGGCCTGCGTTAAAGCCACACTTCTATAATTCCAAAATAAAATAGCCGCTTTATAGTCGAGGGACGTCGTAGAAATGCTGGTTTCTAAAAAACGCTTTAGTGGCATTTGGAAGCGTGCCCTATAGCTAAGGAGAAAAGAAAAATATTGTGACAGTTTGAATGTAAAGAGCAGTGAATCTCTGAAACGGACAATCGATTCATGTTCTCTGTGCTGCCTGTGATGGGATTTGCTGTTAACTGCTACTTGTATTTTTTATTTTATTTTTTTTTGCTACCATGACACGTTTCTGGGAATCCACTGAAACTGTCCCAACTGTTCTACAGAGTAAGCAGTGGTGTAACAGCAGCAGCAACAACAAAAATCCTTATTTTTCAAGGAGAGAGTACCTTTGTGGAAAACAATTTCACCATGATTGTTTCAGAACATTTCCCGATGAAGCTACGGTTGATCACAAGTGTAACCTTTCATAGTGCTACAATCATAATACATGCACACGATGAGCAGTTCTCTGGGTTCAGTTGCTCCTGGTCATAGTCTGTACTGAGTGGTGCAAGTTAGACCACAGAACAGTACTTGCCCTGTTCAACCTTCTTGACACCTCATGAATTATCTATATTCCTCCCACTGATCCACTCTGGAGAGTTACCGCTCTAACCCTCAGCTTTTTTTTTTTTTTCTCCGTGTTTCTGGTGCTTTGAAAATTGCTACAGCTTCTCACTTTCAGGTAACTAAACCTGTTTACCAGTCACCTAGCCTCAGACTTCATGCCTACGAACCACCCACAGACTGTGCATTTCCCGTCTGATGCATGTTGCATACAAATCTGGAAAGCACTTTATCAAGTAAATTATATCCTGATTGGATGATTTTACACAACTTGTGAGATTAAGGTCGCAGATATTTGTGTGTGTGTTTAAATCAGTCCTTTCGGGGACAAATGCGTGCAAATATAAGTGAGCGCTTATAACGATGAAATCATGGATTTGCTTGTTTGAAACTTTGAGTTTTGTGTGAGACGATTAAACGTTCTGGTTTTCTTTTCTGATTTTAGAAAAATAGTCTGTAGGAATTTTCAGAGCTCAAATGCTAGTCCTATCAGTTATAGATAGAATATAGCTATTAATAGGTCTTAATAACTTCACCCATTAACTCTTTTTGGCTCGTTGTGGTACCTTTTTTGTTATTGAATGGATAACCCAAAAAAGAAAACGGTGTCATCATTCACTCATCTTCAAACCTGTATCTTTTAATCTTCTGCTGAAGACTAAAGAAGATATTTTGAATATTTCTCTAAATTGTGTTCCTCTATGTTCCACAGTAGAAAGAGAGTCATCCAGGTTTGGATTGATCCCTATTTTTTTTGTGTGAACTATCCCTTTAAGATGTTATGCGTCAGTGTTTGTATTGACATGAACGTAGGTCTTTAGCGTCTCTCTTTAATGCCTGATTAAAGTGATTATATATGTTAAAGGATAATAACCAGGGGGTCCAGGATACTGCCGGCCCCTCCGTTCCATCACATGCTTATGGTGCATCGCACAACTTCATTCCTTGCTGCTATCAGACGAGGGGCTTTTTAGCAGATCAAAGGTCCACCTCCTGATCCCCTCACGATTTACCCCTGCCAACGCACACTCTGATCTGAGACAGTCTTGTGCATTAATCTGCATTTGCTCAGGTTAGGAAGGAGGCAGCACAGGTTCTAATGGATATCGAGCAGTTGCGCGTGATTGAAGGGCCGGCGAGTGGGCACTAACGAGGGTATTAGTGGACTTATCAGTAACTGAAGTAATGAGATGCTGATCATCACCACTGGCCACTGCATCCATCTGAAGCTCCTGATCTGACCTGTGATTGGGATTGTGTCGTTCGTGATGCTGAAGGAGAGATGGATGAACCGTCTTCTTTTTTGAACTTTGCACCACTTTTATGGATAGGGCTGGTAAAGACGGAACAGGTAATGACAACATGATCTCATTAGTAACTGTAGGCAATAATATTTCATAGACAACGTAATTTAAATGTTAGCATTTTGACAGCACTGAAAATAAACAACTTTAAGAGTAAAAATGTTATTAATAATAGGATATTTAGGTTTAGTATTGAATTTAGTATTTTATAGGTGTAGTATGTTTTATTATTATTATGTTCAAACTAAAACACATGTATCATAATCAAATATTATTACAATTTAAAATAACCTTAAAATAACCTATTCCTTCTGTGTCACATGATCCTTCAAAAATCATTCTAATTTCCTGATTTAGTTCTTAGGAAACTTTTATTAATATTATTATCAACAGTTATACTTTAGTGCTACTTATTTTTGTGTAAACAATAGTACCTTTGTTTCTGGATTATTTAATGAATATAACGTTTAAAAAACAGCATTTGTTTTGAAATAACAATCATTTGTTTCATTATAAATGTCTTTAATGTCGCTTTTGATCAGTTTAATAGTTTCTGAATAAAAGCCTAGGCCTATTCAATGACTGTGGAGCTAGTATCATCATCATCATCATCATAACACAACGGTTATGGAAATTAGAACGACATTTCATTGAATTAAATTGCAATGAAGTTACAAACGGTCCACAACATTAAAGAGAATAAGGTCCGATATAAATAAAATAAATAATATATACTGTATATATATATATATATATATATATATATATATATATATATATATATATATATATATATATATATATATACGTTTGGAATGAATGAAACAAGCTGGCACGCATAGAGATGTGACATGTGGATATTTTCCCACCGGTTAATCAACGTGTTACAACACCGGTAATACCGGTATCACAGACTGGGTTTTTAAATCACTAATTCTATCTAACCGAAAGGAACATAAGAATTCCTATGAAAGTTACGCTTCCATATGCATGAACTGAAACCGCGCCAGTGCGCACACACCGTGAATGACAGCGAGTCAGTAAATGTGTGAGGCCTAGCAGATTTTAGTTTAGGTTTTGAATTAGCGCCGATTCGGGGGCGGGTTGCTTGAACTGTGGGTTCATTAGCCTTTTATTCTTAATGAAAAACACAACAACACACAATGACAAACTCACTTAAATAGGCACTTTTACATTTCACTTTGAAACCAAATCTTCCGCAATCATCTTGTCTTTTTTTTTATTGTATGGAAAATCCCATAAAAAAACAGACCGCCATTATATTGTTCCTCTCGCGCACCCCCTGGTGGCAGGGGTACGCGCACCATACTTTGGGAATCTCTGCCACAGAAGAACCATTTTGTGAAAGGTTTTTTAAATAACTTTTTTTTTCTAAGCATTTTATAGTCTAAAGAACCTTTTTGCACTACAAAGAACCTTTTGTACAATGGGAAGGTTCTTTAGATATTAAAGGTTCTTCATGGAACCAAACACCCTGGCAAAGAACCATTTAAGAACCTTTATTTTCAAGAGTCTATATGTATAAATGTATAACCCTTGTGTGTACATAGTGAGTACAAAAACCTACAAAAGTGATGGTTTGGACACACATTTATATTGTATGCATGAGCTTAACTAATTGACCCACGGCTGTAACTTGTGCTTTGTTTTACTGTTTTATCAAAATGGGTATCTCGAATTGCTTTAAATATTACTGCAAGATTATCAATAAACATCTAAGAATCCTCCAGCACAAGTCAGTGCTCCTCTCGTTCTCACTGCCTCGCCATTAAATTCCGCGTTCATTCTATTTCATGCCTTCCATTCAGGGTGTTATTTCACCCAAGAGCGGTGGGTCCTCCAGGCCTTTAAAGCCATTATATCAGTGCTAGGTGAGCACAGTCTGTTGTCTCTCTGTTTGTCTCAGTGTCTCTCTCTCTCCCTCCACACAGTGCTGTAATAAAACACCAGGACCCTGCACAGTGTCCAGCTGAGCTGTGGGATCACATTAACACCTCTCGGACCAGCTCGACAGCTTGTCTATAGCTCTGTGTTGTTGTCCTCGTCCCCATTAACAAGGTTGCTTGTGTGTGTGTGTGTGTGTGTGTGTGTGTGTGTGTGTGTGTGTGTGTGTGTGTGTGTGTGTGTGTGTGTGTGTGTGTGTGTGTGTGTGTGTGTGTGCATGTGATTGCTTCATGTGTGTGAAGAGACTTAACTTGACAGAAGTGCATTTCTTGAGCTAAGATTATTTCCATTACTACACCCAGGTCACTGTACAACCGCAATTACAGACACAAGGCCTGCTCCATATGCCTTTCAGCAGGTGCTCTTGAATCATTAAATATGTATACTGCCCAGCATTTAAATAAATAACTGCTGGCATTTTATTTCTCTCTCCGATTGCCATGTCTTAATACCCCTCGCAGCATCTCTGCTCTCATTCTCTCATTCTCTCTCTCTCTCTCTCTCTCTCTCTCTCTCTCTCTCTCTCTCTCTCTCTCTCTCTCTCTCTCTCTCTCTCTCTCTCTCTCTCTCTCTCTCTCTCTCTCTCTCAATGTGGGGACATCCCATAGGCGTAATGTTTTTTATACAGTACAAATCATATTTTTGGTAACACTTTAGTATGGGGAACACATATTCACTATTAACTATGAATTTTGCCTCAATAAACTCCTAATTTACCGCTTATAAAGTCATGCAAAATAAGGCATTAACATTTGCTTTATAAGTAGTAATAAACAGCCAATATCCAAGTAATATGCATGATAATAAGCAACTAGTTAATAGTTAATAACTGAACCTTAAAATAAAGTGTTACCTTATTTTATATCCCGCTACACTGCCCCTGCCTCTAAACCTACAAATCACAGGAAACATTCTGCATTTTTTCTTTCTAAAAAAAAAACTTGTTTTGTATGATTTATAAGCCTTTTGAAAAGTAGGGACATGGATAATGTCCTCATATTTCACCATCTCCTTGTAACACCTGTATCATACCTATGTCATTATACACATTTGTGTCCTGATATTTCACAAAAACAAGCACACACACACACACACACACACACACACACACGCACGCACGTATACACACACACACACACACACACACACACACACACACACACACACACAACACATGATATACAGCTCCAGGAGGTGTAATGAGGCAGTGTGGCAGAGGTGTGACAACAGCAGAGCACCTTTGCAGTGACTTATAGGGTCTGGCCGCGGCGAGAGTTGTTTGAGGTGTAAATCCCACATCCCTCGGTGGTAACAAGAACACAAACAAACACAGGCACACTTTGTCCCTCTGCTCTGAATCCTCTGCCGAAGTGATGCCGGGGCTCGGGATGAGGAATCTGCATGCCGTTCTCATCTGTCCTCCTCGGAACGTTGCAGGAATCCACAATGAACGCTGTGTAAACGTTTTTTTGTTCATGCAGCGCGGAAGAGGCAGGAGCAAGCGCCGTCCCGTTGTCACGCCAATGAGGAAGAGCGAGATTACACTGGCGGAAAAAAGCCAGACGCAACCAACTGTACACGGAGACAATTTCATTCACGCTGTCAGGTAATGGCAGCGAGTAGTACTGAATATCCACAGCCATCTTTTCTGCTCATCTCTGTTCATTAAGCGAAAAGATATCATCTGTACAAAGGCCGCCCACCTCGGTTCTTACAGGCGAGGGAGAAAATCCATACATTGACAAACCTTTTATAACCGTCTTTCTCTGCGGGCCAGATAGTCACATGCTTTTTGATGCTTTGCTTTAACCTCAGAGGCTGCGGTGGATTGTATCTCATTTCTGCCGTTTGATTTTAATTTGCGCATGCTCAAGTCGGAACAAAATATCTTCAGGTCAAGTATTCTAGCCTTCTTCAGAGGAGATATGAGACACTGATCGTGATCCGGCCTTGAATAGGATGGTGGAGACGGCCTGTACCCACCTGGGTACTTCACATACCGGATGTTACCTTTGTTTGCCAGCAGTCTCTGGGTTTTGGCTGTTGAGAGAACTTGTGGAGGTGGTGCATGTAGCTGCTAAATGAAGGCTTTTGGCAGAGAGCCTTGAACTCTGCGTGGACTAATCACTGGAATTAAGCAGTTAACCTTTACTGTGTCGCCTGGGCTCAATCTTTCACTGCTAAAGCGTGTTATATGGCCCTTTCACTCAGCACTGCGAGAACCTCTGCATCACACTGCGTTTACTGTAGTCAACTAGCTTTACAAACTGACCGGAGGTATCATGAGGGATTATTTATTTAGTTTGTTCTTCTTATTTATTTATTTATTTTTCTATCTACAGTGAGCAGCCATTGCTGGAATGAGCATTTTACGTGTGTCTACTGCATAGCAGCGTTTTGGTCAGCAGTTGTGACTCATGGTGACACGGGTAAATCTGTTTAATGAAACTGCTGACAAAAATGTTTGTAGATGTCTTGTCTTTGGTAACAAAGAAGGGACAAAATAGCAAGATGATAATTATTTTAATTAATTAAATTTTTCATGGAATGAAGCTGAACACAACTAGAACTCACATTTAGACGGAGAATAAAGCAAATGCTAGTCATAATATTTAACTAATAAAATAAATGCATTGCTGCTGGTGATATACATTTATTATCAATCATTGACAACTTACACTGCCATTCAACAGTTTGGTGGTCAGTATGGCTTGTATTATTTTTAAAATTATCTTATGCTCCCCAAGGCGTATAAGGAATTATAGGAATTTATACTCTTATGCTCCCCCAATTAATTTGTCAAAATAAAGTCCAATTTTCGGCAGCCATTATTTCAGCAGTCTTTTGTGCTACATGATCCTTCAGAAGTCATTTTGGGGTGCGTTTCCCAAAAGCATCGTTAGCCAACTATGGATGCAAGTTCTGTTGTTATCGACATAGTTCAAGCAGTCTGTGTTTCCCAAAACCACCGTTCCAACGAACATTCGCAAACAGCATCACAAACTTGTGTGTTTGCAACGGCAGCTCTCGAGCTGCGGTTATAGCAGAGTTTCTAGTTTACATGACGTGGACTTAATAAATCCTTAACTCGAGCAAAATAAGCTGACATACAGTGAAAGCTATATTTTTAATTTTATTTCAAATACATACAATTGCAATTTATGTTCGTTAGTTTGTCAAGAGATTTAAATCACCTTTTTTGAAGAGCTCTAGCAAGAATGAGCCTGTGATTGACTTTGGAAATAAAGCAAAATAACTAAGAAAAATAAGAATTAGTCCTCAGGTGCCATGTCCGTAATTTATAGCAAAAATTATAGCATATATTATATATTATATTAGTTCAATTTAAATGTATATAGCGCTTTTCTAGACACTCGCTTTGCATATAGAAGGGGGGAATCTCCTCAATCACCACCAATGTGCAGCGTCCAACTGGACGATGCAACAGTAGCCATATTGTGCCAGAACGCCCACCACACGCCAGCTGATTGGTGGAGAGGAGACAGAGTGATTAAGCCAATCAGGAGAGGGGGAAGATTAGGAGGCCATGATGGACCGGGGGCAATAGGCAAATTTGGCCAGTAGGCTGGGGTTAGACCCTACTCTTTATCTAAGGACATCCTGGGATTTTTATTGACCACGGTTTAACGTCTCATCTGAAGGACAGTGCTCTTTTGACAGTATAGTGTCCCCATTACTACTGGGGTGTATTACTGGGGTGTTAGGACCCACACAGACTACAGGGTGAGCGCCCCCTGCTGGCCTCAATAACACCTCTATCAGTAGCGGCCTAGTTTTCCCAGTTGGTCTCCCATCCAGATACTGACCAGGCTCAGCCCTGCTTAGCTTCAGTGGGAAACCAGTCTTGGGCTACAGGGGGATATGGCTGCTGCTTTGAATGGATTTGATCTCATGATTTCGATCTCAAAATAGTTCATTAAAAGCAGTTAATACTCCACCACCTGTGTGACATCATTAACCTACATGGTTGAATGGTTTTGGGAAACAATCATGACTAGCTAGTTATTTTTTTTAGCGATGCATCATACTATGGCAGTTCGGCAGTGAGTTACGCCGTTGTATGTGAAACGCACCCCTGATAATGTTTTCAATGTTGAGAATCGTTGTGTTATTAATGTGAATATTGTTGCATCTTGATATGTTTGTAGAAACTGTGATACATTTTGTTCAGGATTATTTGAAAAGAATGTAAAATAAAAAAACGCATTTATTTGAAATACATATCTTTTGTAACATTATAAATGTGTAATGTCACTTTTGATCAACTTAATGCATCCTTGCTGAATCTAAGTATCATAATTAATTTAATTGTACGCTTAATGTTTTCATTACTACAACTTATCTTAAGTATGTTTAAGTATGATATAAATGTCCATACATATAAAAAATATCAAGTGTGATCTGTTACAGGACATTATTACCTGCTAAAATTGTCTTAGATGTAATATCTGTCAGAATAAAATGGACTATAATTAAGGAATATTCTTGAGGAAATAATAACTACATTTTAAAAAGGCTTTTTTTAAATCAAGGCAAGGAAAACATTTCAGAAAAAAAAAGAAAAGAAAAAAACAACTAGTTATAGCTTAGCTTTAATTCATAGAGAATGTCACAAAAACACATCATTGTTTGTTTCCATTACCCCTGGTGGATTATATCTGACCAGACCAGAACAAAACAGAACTTACGGAGCTCTTGCTGAGAGCACAAGGTTTAGTTTAAGCTTTGGCAGCTAGGCTAATTTCTCCATCATTTCGGATTGCAATTATTCAATCCTGATTACTTAAACACTTGATTATAATTATTTAAACCTTCTAATTGCTCACTGGTATAGTTATTGTGGGCTGCTAAGTCATCATCCAGTGAGTCAGTGGATGCTTGGCAGGGCTAAGCAGCTCGCTTCTGCAGACGGCACCCTGCGTCAGGGGAACTGCAGGCAGAAGGGCTTATCCCAGGCTCCCTCAACCCATGAAAGCCTAGGAGCCAAACTGGGAAGATAGAGTAATCTTGTTGAAAATGGATGTCGCTATTGTGCTTTTTGATGTGTAGTTGGCTGTGTGGTTAACCGGGAGCAAATGTGGGCAGGCGAGGTGTAGACAATGGGAGCGGGTGGGAGGAGAGGCCTATTTTGAGATCTTTAAAAACAGCCAACGTTCACTGCTGCCTGCCCGAGCTCAAAAATAACAACAAAAGAGGAAGTAAACCCCTTCTTCCGGTGCAGTCTGGCATTGTCGGACCTCCTGTTGTTGGTGTCAGTTAATGCTTGCCTGCCATTTTGAGAAGAACAAAAAGTAACCATGGAGAATCGATTGGCCCCGGTTGTCTCAGTGACACACCTGCGGGATTGTCTATGAGCCAGCGAAGTGTGGCACTGACCTTTATTGCAAATGAACTATATTTGTTTAATAGTACTGCTTGAGAGAGCTAGAAAATAACCCGGCGAGTGAGCAAAGGCCGGTGACATGCTTGCGCACGTGAATCAATAATCAGCATTCTAGCGTGTGATATATTGTTTCACGCCAATGTGATTCCGTGTAAATTAGGCCACCTTTGTGCAGAATTAAAAGTCTGCAAACAAACAGTATATTTCCCTGCTGTTATGCAGATTGTACAGCATGTAGATCAACATTTCTCAACCAGGGGTCCCGGGCCCACTAGGGGGGCTTAGCAAACTTCCAAGTTGGCACTAAAGATGACTTAAAATTATTTCCAGATAATGTTTACTTAATAAAACCATAAAATACCATGTTTTTTTATTTTTTTATTATCATTTACTAATTATGCAAAGCTATTTCCTGACAAGCCGGACCCACATTAAGATGAAGTTGGGTCTGGGCACACCGCGTTGGCAGGGCTCAGTCCGGGGGGTGGGATAAACAGTTGTCTTTCAAAGTCCCTCCAACCAACCAGTGGTGCGTTTCCCAAAGGCATCGCTAGCCAACTATGGTCGCAAGTTCAGTCGTTACTTACACAGTTCAAAGATTTGGTGTTTCCCAACACCATCGTTCCAACGAACCTTCGCAAACTGCATCGTAAACTTGTGTGGTTGGAACGACAGCTCTCAACCTGGCGTTAGAAGCAGAGTTTCTTGTTTGCATGACACGTGGACTTGATAAATACTTATCTTGAGCAAAATAAGCAAGCTGACATTTAGTACAATCTATATCTTTTATTTTTATTTTCAATTTGATCTCAAAATGATTAATTAAAAGCAGTTATTACTCCACCACCTGTGTAACATCATTAACCAGCGTGGTTGAACGTCAGATTTGCGACAATACGGTTACGGGAAACAGTCGTGACTAGCTAGTTGATTTCTTCAACGATGTATCGCACTATGGCAGTTCAGCGGTGAGTTACGCTTTGTTATTTTCTCAAAGAAAAGCTTAGCTCAAAGTCTTCCGTAGTCGTGGCCAAAGTTGATTCGAAAGGCCGCTGTGGCAAGCAGTGGGGCGAGGGGCCGCGAGAGCGGGCCGGTGACGAGTGCTAATGAGTGCCAGCTGCATGACACACCAGTCTCGTCTCGCGGCCGAGTGACGGGAGCATAAAAGGAGGAGCGAAGGAAGCGAAAGACGAGAGAGGACCACGCCTGGATTTTACGTTGAGTTTTGTTTATGTTGTATTAAGTGTGTGCGGGCAGTCGTCCGTGAGGGGAGATTTTTTTTTGTTTGTTTATTTTGAATTAAAAGTCTTTGTTGAACGTTCGCCGGTTCCTGCCTTCCTTTCCATCTTCGAACCCCGTTACAACCGCCATTCGCCAACTTCTTTGTGTTCAAGTAAAAAACGGAACCGCTACAGCTCTGCCGTCATTATGTTAAAGAGTTAGTTCACCCAAAAATTATAATTCTGTCATTAATTAGTTACCCTCATGTCATTCCACACCCACCCACAATACCTCTTTTCATCTTTGTAACACAAATTAAGATATTTTTGTTGAAATCCGATGGCTCAGAAAGGTCTCCATCGGCCACAATGTAATTTCCTTTCTCAAGATCAATAAAAGGCACTAAAGACGTCGTTACAAAGTCCATCTCACTACAGTGGTTTTACAATAATTGTATGAAGAGACAAGAATAATTTTTGTGGGAAAATTAATTAAATAAATAACAACTCATATAGTGATATTTGGATCACCAAAGTCATGTGATCTCAGCAGTTTAGTGGTTTGACAAGCGATCTGAATCATGAATCGATACATTGATTCATTAAGCTCAGAGGCTTCAGGAAGAAATTTTTTGAAGAAGGCAATCACAATATAAGTCTTTATTTAGTGTTTTTATTTTTATTTTTATTCTCTCGAGTCTTTAGTGCCTTTAATGGGCCTTGAAAGATAGAATGAATGTA